>NW_008664697.1:0-1196 GCF_000695815.1 Acanthisitta chloris | reverse complement strand
GGAAAGATGTACAGGGAGGTAATTTGAAACAAGAAGTAATATTGCTGAAGGCTCTTTATAACATCAGTGAGAGGCTGAGGACAGTAAACACAAATACACCTTGGGTCTTTAGGTGTGCTGCAGTCTCTGATCTTGTCCTAAATGCTTGTATGACATTCTTAATTTTTGAATTTTGTAAATTCCTTCCATGATCTGAATAGCTGGAATCATAGATTCTTCTGGACTATAACTGCAGTCTGATTCTGCAACTGCCTGCTGTGATTTCCATCAAGAGAAAAACTACCTGTAAGACTTTGTCAGCTATATCACTTGTTTTGTTCATAAGGAAACTGTTGAGAGCAAATGGTTTTATTCTGTTGCTCAACTGATTTGGCAGTTTATCTCTGAGTTCTGCAGCACACAGGAGCAAGTATCATCCTGGTTTGCATTAGCTAAGGCCTGTTGCTTCTGAAATAGTGATATTTACACATAAAAATTGGAAGTTCCTAGTAGTATTAGCTCACAGGAGTAAGACTTTACTTCTCATCAGCATGCAATACCAGGCATTAATAACTAACTTGAAGATAATAAGCTTTAATTTGTTTTAATAAAATTTAATCGTATATATTAATTTCTCATAGCATATAAACTTATTAATCCTCAAGGAAAATGTTTGAAGAATAAAATACATTTGCTCCTGGAAATAACAGATATGTGACTATCAGCATCTGCACGTTCCCAATCTAAACCAAGTAATTTACACTAAGGAATATGCTACTTGGAGTGTTAAATTCAGGTAGAAACATCATGACTGGGTTATGTGGGACTCAAATGCATAGAATGATCACTGGAAAACATATGCTCAGACATAGTGAGTAGCATATGTGCTTTATATCAGTAGTCATAGAATGGATTCCATTCTGAGCTGCATTCAGGAACATTAATGTACAGCTGGGATGTACTAATGAGCCTCATCTCCAGCTGTAGGCAGAGCTGACATGATTGCCTGCACTTGACATGGGTAGACATGCCCATATTTCCCTTAGTGTGTTGAGTCCTACCCTAGCATCTCATTGCAGTAAATGGAAAGAAACACACTGTAAAGCACACTGATGTTTTTGGAACAGGATCCTCTCATATCAGTATTTGCAACATTTCAAGTAATCTCTTCTAAGTACGGGGTTATTGAGTTGCATATATATATATATATATATATA
>NW_008664696.1:19634-23501 GCF_000695815.1 Acanthisitta chloris | reverse complement strand
TAAAAAAGCACTTGGTTTCCAGGGGCATTCATAATGAGGTCCACAGTGTTTAGAACTTAAAATTCTTTTCTTTGTTTGGAACAGTGTTTTAAAGTTTTGTTTTAATTAAAAGACAGTCTTAAAGCATGTTGGACTTCAAAAACATGAGTTTGTTCATGTCTTCTGGACTGAGTAGCCTTCTCCTTTTGATCAAGAGAGCCTGCTCACACATATTTACACATTCGCTCCTGGCACCCACAGCAGGCACTGCTAAGAGCCAAAAGGCTAGCTTGGCTAGTTTTGTATGCTTTTGGGTAACACACGACCAGTACTGAAACAGGTCAGGGGTGGCCTGGAAGAGAGGTTCTTGCAAATAATCATACACTTCATTTTTCCCGAACCAATCTTCTTCCTGAGCTGCTGTGGCTTCCCCTGCTGCACGAGGCTTCTTGGTTGAAGGTTCAAATTCTGGTTCTTCTGCCCAGGATTCTTTCACCTCATTGATCAGCTCACAGACTTTGCCAATGATCTCTTCGTGCTGGTAGGGTGGGACGGGCCGCAGCTTCTGCTGGGGGTCTAAGATCATGGCTACCTTGTGGGCTGAGTGGACCTTGAAGTTCTCCTTCAGCGCTTCCAAGAAGAGGTGACAGAGTTTGCTGACCACCCCAGCATCATTAGCTTTGGAAGTGAATAGTTTCTCCAGTTTGACGTAGGTGGGCAGGACCAGCTGCAGGGTGGGGCGACTCTCGTTGCTCAGCTCGATCACAGCCTGTTTCACCGGAGCCAGGATGGCTGCCAGGTTGCTGAGCAGGTGTTTGTTCAGGTTTTGGATGAGGTTCATCTTCTTGGCCCTGCTGTAGAACTCACAGATCTGCTCATAGCGCTCATGGACCAGCAGCAGAGAGTCAGTGACCGAGTTCCAGCAGGGCGGGGGAGAGCTCTCTTCCAGGGAGCCAAAGGTCTCCTTGGAGAGGCCTGTGGATCCTGCTAGATCTTCACAGACATTCAGGAGCTCGATCACCTCGTGCATATTGCGAGCCTGTAGCGTTCTCTTGTTCAGCACACTCTGCACTACTGAGTTCAAGGCACAGGCCGAGCAGCGCAGGCACATCCCTGCCTTGGAGAAGGCCGAGGAGTTGACCTTGCAGTCCGTGACGTACACCGTCCTGATCTCCGACATCACGAACTCCGACAGCACGTTCTGCACCCAGTGGTGGATAAAATCACCATTGTCTCGAATGTCTACCCCCTTAATTCCCAGGACATAGCTCTTGATGTGGTTCCCTTCCACCTGGTAGGCCGTGAGGATGTAGCAGGAGTCGGGACCGACGCTCTGCGAGTGGCAGGTGACCCCGATGCCGAGGCAGGCGTTGCTGCCCAGGGCACAGGTGACTTTGACCTTCACTTGGTTGTACATCCTAGGCAGATGCTTCAGGGCCAGAGTGTTGAAATTGCCAAGGATTTCGGTGACGGAAAAGGCACCATAACGAGCTCCACTATCCACCAGGGTCTGCGCTAGCTTGATGAATTCCTTCCCACTCACCACGCTCAGCGCCCCCAGGTCAGTGCACATCACCCGCAGGAGCCTCTCGGCGATGTTCTGCCGCTCCTTCTCCGGGATCGCGCTGTTCCCCACCGAGCCGCTCGCTGATGCTGCAGGGAGACACAAGGGGGGAAAGAAAGCACAATATCAACATTGCTCCTCTGCAGCAGGAGAGAGGAGGAGTCACCAAACAATCCTTGGAGACCCCACACAGGTGGGACATGTTGGACAGAGCTCCTTGGTTAGGAGCTGCAGGGACAGGACAAGGAGCAATGGGGAGAAATTGAAAGGGGGAATTTAGATTAGGTATTAGGAAGAAGTTTTCCCTGTGAGGGTGGTGAGACACTGGCACAGGGTGCCCAGGGAGGCTGTGGCTGCCCCAACCCTGGCAGTGTTCACAGCCAGGTTGGCTAAAGCCTTGAGCAACCTGCTCTGGTGGGAGGTGTCCCTGTCCCCTGGAAGGGACAGATAAGGCCAGGACAAAGAGCAAAGCTGTTACATACTGTTGTTGGCATTATTTCTTTGGAGCTGTGGTTTCCACTTTTCCTCAACCACAGGGAGAGGTGACCTGGGCTGGCTGGAGGCAATGTAGTTCTCATTGTCAGCTGTGGGGTAAGAGACAGGGAGGGGTTAGAAGCACAAGATATTAATGCTTAAAGCACAAATAAGGGGAAACTACCCATCTGCTCAGCATTTACTCATGGTTCCCTTGGCTAAGGTGCCAACAGCCTCTCTGTAGCTTTTAGGCAGTTTTCAGTGAGCTGGTACAGCACCTTGGTGACTCTGAAAGTGTCTTTGGATTCACAAACTGTCACCTCAGGAATGTGGCTCTTTCTGTGCATCAGGGACACTGATGCCATCAGCACACCTTGAGAAATGCCACCTCATCAGAGGAAGCTGCACCTCAGGAGAAATGGAAGTTCTCTGCACAGCCTGACCTGTGCAATTCCCTTGCTTCTGAAATGAAAGGAGGTGGAGCTGACACTGATCCCTCTTTTCCCTTCCTGCCTCTTCCTGCACTGCAGGTGGCTGCCCTGTGCTTTCCTGTTAAGCACTTGGTTTTTCAAGCTGTGCTCAACTCCTCTGGATCTGAGGGTCATATTATCATATCTGGTTTCCTCCCCCTGCAGAAAGCAGGTCAGTCTGGGCTGCTCACTGCTGCCTCAGACTGCAAACACAAAGCCAAATAGCCAAGTTTCTGGAGTGTGACCAAAGCTCATCCCACCCTATGGTTGCAAAGACACCAACTACCCTCCAAGGCTTTGTGTTTGTGCTCCCAGTTCTGTGTTTGTAACTGGGCCACTCTGGCTGCCAATCTGATGGGATCTTACATGGAAATGCAGGCAAGAGGACTGAATTCTGTGTTGCATCCATATTCTTCCCTCTACTGTGCCCCAAGAACTTCTCTCGATTCTCCAGAGGAAATTTTCTAGTTCTTAGTATAGTAATTGTGCCCTGAAACAGGCTGGGAAGCATGGTGAAAGTGCACAATGTAATGAGGTGGAAGAGGAGGCAGAAAGATGGAGACTGATGACCAGGCTGGACAGAAGGATGGAATTAAAGCCAAAGAAAAGAGAACAGGTCCTTTGCTCATCACAGCTGGACTCAACTCACTTAATTTCGACTATCTCTGTTAGACACATGTCTCTTCAAAGCAGCCCCTCAGAGCTCCTTTTGCACTCAGTGGTGCTGAACAGGCTCATGAGTGTAACTCATTCACACAGGCACAACTAGATCCTCTTGCATTATAAGATCCATCACGCTCTGAACTCACCTGGAGTCACTAACTTCTCCACTGATGATAAAGGGAGACATAGTATCATAGTATGTTAAGGGGTTGAAATGGACCTCAGAGATGATCCAGCCCCAACCCCCTGCCCCGGGCAGGGACACCTCCCACCAGAGCAGGTTGCTCAAGGCTTTAGCCAACCTGGCTGTGAACACTGCCAGGGTTGGGGCAGCCACAGCCTCCCTGGGCAACCTGGGACAGGGTCTCACCACCCTCACAGGGAAAACTTCTGCCTAAGATCTAAATTTCCTCTTTCGACCTCAGAGATGATCCAGCCCCAACCCCCTGCCCCGGGCAGGGACACCTCCCACCAGAGCAGGTTGCTCAAGGCTTTAGCCAACCTGGCTGTGAACACTGCCAGGGTTGGGGCAGCCACAGCCTCCCTGGGCAACCTGGGACAGGGTCTCACCACCCTCACAGGGAAAACTTCTGCCTAAGATCTAAATTTCCTCTTTCTAATTTGTAACCATTGTCCCTTGTCCTGTCCCTGCAGCTCCTAACCAAGAGTCCCTCTGCAGCGTCCCTGGAGCCCCTTCAGCTCCTGGCAGGTTGCTCT
>NW_008664696.1:15676-19580 GCF_000695815.1 Acanthisitta chloris | reverse complement strand
CTCAGCCTGTGCTCGTAGGGGAGATGCTCCTGAGTCCAGGCTGCCCAGCTCAGGTGGCAGCACCTACAGCCTGGGCACACCATCACCGGGGCCAGTGACTCCGGCCCCACACTCTGCACAGCAGAGCACAGGTTAGAGCAATGCCTCAAGGCTCACACAGCTCTGGGGCTGGGCACAGCTGAGGGCTGCCCACCAGGACGCACAGGAGAGGGCAGAGCTGCTCTCCTCCCTGTGTGCCAATGACGTGTGAGAGAAGGGAGACCAGAAGGAGCTCCAGTGCTCCTTTCTTTCCAAGCAAGTCCTCTCCAATGTGAGCAGCTCTGCATGCTCACTGCTGGGGCAGCCACAGAGCTGTGCATCACAGCCACAGGTCTGGGCACTGCACTGGCACTGGCTGGATCAATACCTAAGTGCAATCCAGGATGTGACAGAACCCAGGCAGAGACTGGGACTGGCTGGAGGCCTGTGTGTGCCCAGGGAATTCCTTGGACAGGCTGGTCCCTGGGCAGCACTGCCATGCTCAGGACTGCAGCCTGGTTGGGCTTTGCAGGTGTGGAAGAGACATGAAAAGCAGGAGGTGCTCCAGTGACCAGGCATGACACATCTCCTTGCCACCAGCATCTGCCCAGACTAATTGCTCTTGAGCTAATGTCAACCCCAAACGGCTGTGGGTGGGCAAAGGAAAATGCTGGTTGTTGCCTACTAACTTTGTTCATGGTTCAGGCCTTCCTTACCTTGGTGAGGGATGGGTAAGGGGAGAAACCCTCTGAATTTCCTCACCATAACTCTTTTATCTATTCCATAATAATAGAGGATTTATTATATACAAATATCTACAGGCATTCAGTATGGCATTAATGAGATTTGTGCATTTCAGCCTCATCTTCCTTATCAGGCAGTCTGTGAACTACACAGATCATGGTTCTTTAATTTCTTTTCATGCCTCCAATCCTTTAATCCAGGTTCAGCCTAGTTGTCCTTTTATTTTCTTAGGCCTAGATTGGAGGAAGGGCATTATATGGCAGCACTCGACCTGAACAAAGTACTCTAAAGGGAGTCAAAGCTGTATATTGTACAGAGTAATTACAGAACAAATTCCTCTGCCTGGTGTTCTGCTGTTCTATTTCTGCCTTTCAGCACCCAATTTACATTCTAATTGCTTCTCCTCACTGTGTAGCTGCTTTATGGAGCTGTAATCTCTCCTTATTACCTTCTAGCCTCCAGGCTTGGCCCTCTGAGTGACTCCAGAGCCAGTATGTCCCTGAGTTTGCTCCTGCAGGACAGCAGCAAACTGTATGTCTCCAGTCCCTTGTGAGGGCCTCAGGAGAGACAGCAGCATCAGCTGGAAGAGATCAGTTCTTTGCATCAGACACAACAAGCCAAACTGGGCTCCTAAACACAGTAACTGAGTGTTTGATCCATAGGGGCTTCTTGAGTCTCTGCAGCCCCATAATGAAACATGCCCTGAGTGAGACATATGGACTGGGATAAACCTTTGCCATGCCTGTGTGCCCACTCTGGATCCTGTGCCACCACTTCTGCTGACCACTGCAAGGTCCCTGCACTCCCAGACTTCGGAGATGTTGGGCTGATGCTGAGATTGGAAATGGAAATCACAGAATTGTTTAGGTTGGAAAACACCCTCAAGATCATCAAGTCCAACCATCAACCCACCACCAGCATGTTCACCAGTAAACCATGTCCCCAGGTGCCACATCCACATGCTGTTTGAACACTTGTAGGGATGGTGACTCCACCACTGCCCTGGGCAGCTGTGCCAAGGCTTTATATCCTCTTCTGTGAAAACAATTTTTCTAGTATCCAACCTGAACCTCCCCTGCCACAGCCTGAAGCTGTTTCCTCTTGTCCTGTCACTTATTACTTGGAGAAGAGACCAACCCTCACCTGGCTGCAACCTCCTTTCAGACTAGAAGGCAACAAACTGCTGCCAGACTAAGTGCAAGCCCTGTGCAACCTCCACTGCTCTCTGCTCATGTCCAACACCCACAGCAGGACACACACCAACACTGGCTGCAGTTTTCATGGCGCTTCATCTGCTTTGCCCTCATCCCACAGCAGCAAATACCACACTGCTCACCCCAGCTGCACACGTCTGGGGGAAAGGCTGCTGCTCCCTCCAGAGGAAGAGGCATGCACAGAGATGCCACAGAAGAGGACAGTGGCCTTCACCAGGGACAGGCCTGGTGACACCTGGGAAAAGCACTTCAAGAGTTGTAGATTAATAAAATGTTAAGGGGTTGGAATGCCCTGGGCAGGGACACCTCCCACCAGAGCAGGTTGCTCAAGGCCTTAGCCAACCTGGCTGTGAACACTGCCAGGGTTGGGGCAGCCACAGCCTCCCTGGGCAACCTGGGCCAGTGTCTCACCACCCTCACAGCAAAAACTTCTGCCTGAGATCTAATCTAAATTTCCTTCTTTCCATTTCTCCCCATTCTCCTTGTCCTGTCCCTGCAGTTCCTAACCCAGAGTCCCTCTGCAGTTTCCCTGGAGCCCCTTCAGCTCCTGGCAGGTTGCTCTGAGGTCTCCACACAACAGACACAGAAAGAAGCCATGGACAGACTTGCTGTCACTGTACCAGTGAGACATTGGGAGGAAGTAGCCAAGCAGAATACAGGGACTTGCAAACAGAGCAGGCAGAGACAAGCAAAGAGTTCAACTAGAGTAATCCTGAGCTGGGGAGAAGGGACTGACCCATTCATATAGCTCTGCTGACATTACAGGAGTTGGATCACAGACACCTGCTCCCTCCAGTCCTGCTGTGTGTCCACAGTCACACAAGTGAACACAGTTTGGGAGGAACCTCAAAACTCATCCAGTCCCACTCCCTGCCATGGGCAGGGACACCTTCCACCAGCCCAGGCTGCTCCAAGCCCTGTCCAACCTGGCCTGGAACACCTCCAGTGATGGGGGAGCACAGCTAGTGCCTCAGCATCCTCCCTGGGAACCCTCAGCACCATCCCCATGGGTCATTTGTACAGAACAGGGAAGGAGGAAGCTGCAGGCAGCACTAGCTTGAAATTTCCAACAGCTCACATGCTGCCAGGGAGTTGCCATTCTCCCCTTGGACACCTCAGCTTGGTCTTTCCTTTGCAGATCCTCTACTGAGTGCCACCAGGAGCTGTAACTCAAAAAGCTGCATTTCAGTACCAGAACCCAGAGCAAGGAACAGGATGGTCAGGATACAGTGTGGAGGAAGCAGAAACTGCCATGGACAGCCAGCAAGGACAGACCCCAACACCAAGGGGTGACAGCAGCCCTGCCCTGAGAGGAGCTCCACTGTTCCTCAGGGGCACCAGAGTCCCATTACTCCCCAAGAACCATCACATGCTCTAACAGAAAACACAACTCACACCTCCTGCTAACAAATCACCCTAAAAGTCTCCTTGTAACATTATACAGGTGATAAATAAAGCAGATACTAAGCAACACACAAAGTTTGCACTAAGATTGCCAACAGGAACTGAACTGGAATCCAGGAACCTCATGGGTGAAGAGTTCAAGGGACACTAAAATCAGAACTGAAACTAAGCTGCCAACAAGGTAAGAAATTTGATTAGAATTATCATTACAGAATGGAAAATACTTTTTCTTAAGGCACTTGTTCTCCCATGCCACTCTCCTCAGGACTGAACCTGCATCTCACCACAGCTCTGTTGGAGAACACAGGTCTGACAAAGGGGATTTAATTGCTCTTAAACCTGTGTTAGTTCACTTGAATTTCCATTCAAGAGGAAAAAATAAAAGAGAAGAAAATGTGCCAATATGCAAAAAAATCCTGTTTCTACACTTTCGAACACGCTGAATGCTGACTTTGAAACAGCTCTGGCTTTGAAATTTCAAAATTGTCTCATCAAGGAAACAAAGAAGGTGACTTAGAAGCAAA
>NW_008664696.1:14350-15641 GCF_000695815.1 Acanthisitta chloris | reverse complement strand
GAACACAGTGCTTCATTTCCACAGCTGTTGACATGGAAAACTCTTCTTTCCAGAACACATCTCAGTCCTCTGCAGAACTCCAGGAAACACAGGCACAAGACACAGGACAGGACTTGTGTGGGCAAAGGCTCTGCTGCCCTGCAGGTGGTTTTGCTTTGTTTGCTTCCTCCTCCTCCCTTTTGGGAAGAGAAGGGATTTAACCTGCTGTAGGAGCTTCTGGAAGAAGCATGCCCTCGGGATAAAGGGAATGAGTAGTGTGATGTGCTCTGTGCTAGCATGGCACGCTCCCTCTCTCCCTAGGGAAAGGAGCAGTGTTTCTGACACACCCTGAGCCTGTGTGCTCCAGCCTTTGAGGATGTTTGTTGCTGCAGGTGGGATGGTTTGGGCTTTGGGAAGGGTGAGCAGAGAGCCCTGTGGACACACCTGGGGGTCAGCACAGGCAGCTGACCTTGAAGTGAGTCCAAGTGCCCAAGCTTACCTGCATGGGACTGCATGTGCTCCAGGAGATTGTTATAAAACTGGAACTGGATTCCACAAGCTCCACAGGTGTAAGGCTCTGTTTGGGAGAGATGAGTTCAGAAGAATTACACAGAGTATGCAGGGAGGCAGCACACGTGCATACTGCAGGCTGGACAGCCATGGGGCAGTGCCCCTCAGCACACCTGTGTGTCACAGCAGCTCCATAGAGCCCATCCTGCAGGGCTGTGACCTGGGAAAGGCTTCCTGGCTGGGCTTGGGCATCTTCCATCTGCTTCTCTTAGTGCCAGAAGAAGGCATGGGATGGCAGAGGGACAGGTCCTTCAGGACACTAAGGGAAGCACCTGCTGGGGGCTGTGTGTGGATCTCAGTGGCTGCACACTGGGTTTGCTCTCCCAGTCCTGCTGCAGCCTGGTGTGAGCACATCCCTGTTCTGTTTAAGCCTGTGAGCAAAGCCTTGGGGAATTCATTTGACATCCACATACAACACATAAGAAGGTGGTGGAGTCACCATTCCTTCTTAGTGTCCAGTCCTGCCTCAGGTTGGCTTTAGGACCTTCCTGGCTGGTCTGCTCAGTCCATTTTGGGTCCCTCACTATCCAAAGGCCATTGAGGCACTGGAGCGAGTCCAGCCAAGGGCAGCGAGGGCAGCAAAGGGCAGAGCACATGGGCAAGGGCTGAGGGAGTTGGGGTTGGTTCGCCTGGAGAAGAGGCTCAGGGGTGACCTCCTGGCTCTCTGCAACTCCCTGCCAGGGCTGGAGAGAGGTGTGGGATGTCTGTCCTGCCAGGGCTGCAGGGAGAGGATAGAGGAAAT
>NW_008664696.1:5127-14210 GCF_000695815.1 Acanthisitta chloris | reverse complement strand
GGATATGGTTTAGGGTTTAGGAGTTCCAGCAGTGACAGGTTAATGGTTGGACTTGATGATCCTAGAGGTCTCTTCCAACCTTGATGCTTCTATGATTCTATCTGGTTCTGTCCAATTCCAGTCTGCTGCCTTTCCTGAGCAAGGCAAGGAGCACTGGGTGGTGAAATGTGTGGACATGGGGCAGTGTCATGGGGAACTCAGCTGGGGGATGTTGCTGTCAGCAAGTGCAGCGAGACCAAGGACTGGTGAGTGCCACAGGGCTGGGCAGCATGTCCTGGGGAAGCAGAGGTGGAGGGCAGGAAGCACAGGAACCAGGGCTGTGCTGGAAAGCTGAGAGCAGAGCAGGAGAGCCATGTGCCAGAGGAATGTGGATGAGCTGGAGTCAGGAAAGCGCTGGGTGCAGAGCTCCCTCGTGAGCTGAGAGACATGTTTAGCTCTGTCCTAGCTACTATGTTGAAAGTGCTTTTTTTCCACTGAATTAACCTAATAGCAAATGTTTGCAGTTGCCCATTTAAACAGCATTAGTTGGGTACATTAGCTGGCAGATGTGATCTCAAACCACAGTGCTGAACTAGGGTAACATTGCAGTTTGCCTCCATCCCTGCAGCCACACCAGCACTGGGACCACTTACGCTGTGGCATTTTCTGTCAGAGCAGCAGAATGGACAAGTGATTTGGCATATAAACAACTTTGTACACAAAAGTCTGACACAAACACAGAGCAATGTCTATTGCTACCATAGTCCAGACATCTAGATCTATGTTCAAAGCAACAAACATATTCTGCATCAGTGAATAAGCAGAAGCAGCAGCACTTAGGAAGGGAGAACCAACACCCAGAAACGCACAAGCCTGACTTGGCTGTGCTCTCTAAGAAGTCTGTATCAGGTAGCAAAGCCCAGGATTCACCTGATGGCTAGAGGAATCTGTGAGGAAAAGCATAAAAGTGGCCATGAGCAGTGTGTACAAGCTGTGAGGTGAAACCTTTCCCTCAGAACCTGCAGCCTCCGAAACGGCGGAGCCAGACCTGCCTGCAGGAGTCATGCTCAGTGCTCTAACATCACCATGTTCTCTCGTGATGCTGCTCCTGGGGTTTGGAAGCTTGGAAATCCTGTCCTCAAGTAACCATGCTTGTGAAAAACAGGGAAGACTGACAGCTGAGTGGTACACTTAGGGATTTCAGGCCTTGGGAATTAACTAGGATTGACTCTTTCTGTTGAAATCATCAGTAGTGGAATAGACAGCTGTGGTAAAAAGCCACAATGAGGCAAGGAGGTAAAATGTAATCTAATTGTTTAGCCTTATTTTGTAATGATCAGAGAGGAAAGGAGCCCATGTGGGTGCAAACTATCCCTCTCAGTTTCAATGCCAGATGACCTGTTACAGACACCTCTGTGCCTCTGTTGCTCATGGAGCTCAGACAGCTCACATGGAAACATCTCTACTCTGGGAGTCTGACTCTGCCTTCAAGTGTCCAAACTAACACCTGATGAATCTAAGGAAAGCAGTGACACACCCAAGAGCCTGCTGGCTGATGCTGGCAGGTCAGAAATGCTGCTGCAGCCAGGGCAGGTCACAGAGTGACCCCACTGCTCTGCTGGGGTCCATGTCCCCACACCAGAGAGGTGAGAACAGACCCAGTTGTACCTCTCAGGTGCCTCAGGAAGGCTGACAGCTGGAGATGGCACCCTGTGGCTCCCTGGGACACTGTCAGCATTCTGTGAGCCATCTGAACATCAGCAGGCACCTGCACTCCCCTCTGCCATCCCTGCCTGTAGTGCCCCTGGCCAGAGAGAGCAGCAGTGGGGGAACCCACTCCTCCCTGCTGCATCCAAGGGCTCTGCTCTGCCCCCACACCAGTACATAAACTCCACAGCTGCCCCAGAAGCAGGTTTCCAGCAGCCACAGAACAGCTCTTCTCTAAGCTCAGTTACAAGGCATCTCACTGGGAAGCAAATCCCTCACATATACCCAGCACTCTCCAAGCTGCACATTTCCCACACCCATTTTGCTCTCCTGTTTCACTCACATTTACTTCTCAGCTGATTTTTTCTCACTGAGTGGCTTTACCTTCCTCATGTTGTATTCCGAGCTGCTTTACTTTCCTCCTATTGTATTCTCAGCTATTTTACCACCATAAACCTGTGCTAGGTTTTCAGCTTTTGCCTTGCCTAATTCTCCTTCACCCCAGTCCAGCCTGGTTTTGAACACTGCCAGGGTTGGGGCAGCCACAGCCTCCCTGGGCAACCTGTGCCAATGTCTCACCACCCTCACAGCAAAAACTTCTTCCTGATACCTCTTCTAAATTTCCCTCTTTCAATTTCTCCCCATTGCTCCTTGTCCTGTCACTGCAGTTCCTAACACAGAGTCCCTCTGCTGCTTCCCTGGAGCCCCTTCAGCTCCTGGCAGGTTGCTCTGAGGTCTCCACACAGCCTTGTCTTCTCCAGGCTGAACAGCCCCAACTCTCTCAGCCTGT
Organism: Acanthisitta chloris; assembly: GCF_000695815.1. Classification (NCBI taxonomy): domain Eukaryota; kingdom Metazoa; phylum Chordata; class Aves; order Passeriformes; family Acanthisittidae; genus Acanthisitta; species Acanthisitta chloris. The sequence continues at coordinate 11,734 of NW_008664696.1, read as the reverse complement.
CCTTGTAGGGAAGGTGCTCCAGTGCTCTGATCAGCTTTGTGGCCTCCCCTGGACTTGCTCCAAGAGTTCCATGTTTTCTGATGTTGGGGACACCAGAGCTGTGTGCAGGACTCCAGGTGGGTCTCACCAGAGCAGAGGAGAGGGGGAGAATTCCCTCCCTCACCTGCTGCCACACTCCACACTGCCCCTGCCACCTCCACTGAGCAAGGCTGTCACACAGCCAAGGTCAGAGCTGTGACACTGGGGCAACAATCAGCAGTGCTGCCTCTTCTGCAGGGCCTGGGACACATCTCGAGCTCTCCCATAGTTCCCTGTTCAGCCACAGCTCCAATACATTTCCCTGCAGCAGCAGAACAGGCTGGAGAGGCTCTGCAGCAGCAGGGTCAGGGCTCTGCCTGTCCCCTGATATGCTGCTGCGCAGGGAGTGATGCTCTGGGCATCTTCTGTCCTCCCTGTTCTGCCACATGGCTGAGCTGCACACAAGAGGCTTTGCTGCAGAGGGGCAGAACAGGCTCTAAGTGTTCGCAAAAGGATAAGGAATCAGGAACATCTGGACCCTCAGAGAGTTGAGGCTGCCACATTGGCTCCTCTGTCTCTGGCTGTGTAGTTGCTGCACATTCAAAAGCCTTTCATTAATCCTCCAGCTTCAATTTGGCAGCAGAGTCTGCATGAAATGACAAATGTTGTATGGGCCAGACCCGTCCACATGGCATCAGAGAGGGGGAGAGGGTACAACACTGATATATGACAGGTGACAGGCTGCACAGCACCTGCATTGCTCCCCTGCTATGTCCACCCCCCATCTCCCATCTCCTTCCTCCTCCAGTCTCTTCTTCCTCCTCCAGTCCCTCCTCCCTCACTGCCTGTCCCTTGCACTCAGAGCCTGTGGCACAGACCCAGCAGGTTTTCTTGAGCTGTGCTATCCCTGTGCTCCTTGTCCCTGCCCAGCAGGTTTTCTTGAGCTGTGCTATTCCTGTGCTCCCTGTCCCTAAGCTCCCTGCTCCTTCCCTGCCTGCCACACCAAGAGCAGCACCCAGCACTCAGGGATTGCTGCTGCTGAAGCACAGAACCACGGAAATAATCATGTTGGAAAAGACCTCTGAGCTCATCAAGTCCAACCTGTGACCTAACACCACCTTATCAACTAGACCATGGCACTAAGTGCCATGTCCAGTCTCCCCTCAAACACCTGAATGTGGCCACAGAGAAGAAGGAGAAGCTCCTCTCTCCAGCAACATAAGGATGTTGAGTGATGGTCCTGTCTGAACAGTTCTGATAGAAGCACAGAGTATCGTGAGCTGGAAGGGACCCATAAGGATCATCAGCTCAACTCCTGCCCTGCACAGGACACCCTCACAATCCACCCTGTGCCTGAGAGCACTGGCCAAATATGTCCCCTTCTGAGGCAAACTACTGAAAATTTGGAAGGAGTAAATGACTGAGCATGTCCTGTCTGCCAACTGCTCTCAGAGTCTGACTCATTCCCAACTTTTCCCAGAGTGCAGAGTGGCTGTGCAATGGAGAGCAAGGAAAATCTGCTGTGAGCAAGCAGTGCCTTTGGAAGTGCAAACCCTCATCCTGGGGCACATGGAACTGCCTCAGGCAAGCTGCCTGGAACTCCAGCACTGCAGCAGCCCCAAGCAATCAATGGCATTTTGGGCTCCTATCAAGCACCAGAGTGTTATCCTCTCCCAAAAGCAGCATTTGTCTGTGGTGTGTTGGCTGTTGAACACAAAGTTCCTCTATCAAAGCATCCTTCCCCCCAAAACTGACCCCCTCTGTGAGCCAGGACCCTCTCTGCTCTGACAGACATAGCATGTCACCCTTACTGGCTGCCAAGGTTCTCTCTGAAAATACCTTCCCAGAAAAGCACCAGCAGCTGCTGAAACCTCTTCAGCCTCCTGAGCCACACAGAAGTAACACTCACATTTGGTTGCACAATTTAAGACATCTTTCCCCAGGGCTGTTATTAGACACTTTTATTAGTGCTGTGCTCACACCCAGTAAGCAAAGCCCCAGAGCAAGGCAGCAGCTGTGTGAGCCAAGGCAGAGGGAAACCAGCACTTGGGCTTAGGTTAAATAAATCACTCTAATTCCCATGTTAACTCTCATTGTCACATCTAAGCCAGGGAAAACAGCAGAGCCTGGTCTGAGGCCAGGAGGGAACAGGAGTTGAGAGCTTTGACAGAGAGTTTCAACAGAAGTGCCCTGAGCTGCTGTGCAGTGCCTGAAGTGCTGTGCTCACTCAATGAACACATGGATGCTCACTGCCTGTGGCTCCATTCAGGGGCTCCTTCAGCAGCAACAAGCTTTCCAGGGGCAAACCACCACACTTTACTGTCCCCCAGAAGTGAGCCTGTCCTGGAGGAGACACACAGCCCACAGGAGTGGCAAACACCACTGACAATACCACAGGGAATTCTCAACATCACCTCAGGCTGCTCTCCAGGCCTTGACTTCCTACACACATGGAAACCAGTCAGGCTGCAACAGGAGCTCAGGCCACTTGCTGTGACAGGATTTTAGGTGAAGAAAGACCTTTGGGATTTTTCTGGTCTTTCTATTATGGGCCAGTTTGTTATATGCATGCACTGCAGTGTCTCTGCTTCAGCACAGCCACTTCCACTAGAGCCACTGACTCAGAGCACACAGAATCACATGCAATATCCTGAGCTGGAAGGACCCCCAAGGATCATCAGTCCAACCCCTGCCCTGCTCAGGACACCCAACAATGTACCCTGAGAGCATTGGCCAAACACTCCTGGAGCTCTGTCAGCCTTGGGGCTGTGACCTCTGCCCTGGGGAGCTGTTCAGTGCCCAACCCCCCTCTGGGAGGAGAATCTTTTCCTCATATCCAGCCTAACCCTCCTCTGACACAACTTCAGACACACCAGTGCCAGAGTTTGAATGACTATGATAAATTACCTTGTTCTGGGGCTTTAGTAATCTTTTCTACCACAGATAGTCCAGGCAAACCTAAAACAGGAGTTCCCATTTTTCTGCCCATACTTTGTTCTCCCAGTGACTCTTTTGGCCATGTCCTGCCCAGCCCAGTCCAGCACCTGTACCCTACAGCTCCTATCCCTGGTTGTTTGTCCCAGATCTGCTGACTGCTCACTGCCTCAATGCTTCCATATGTATTGCCTCATGTCTTTCCTGGTGTCCCAGTGCTCCTGAGCACTTGGCAGGATGTCACCCACAGAGACAGGCTGCTGAGTGGTTGTTTTAACCCAGAGATCTTCCTGTCTCCAAGCTGCCTGTTCAACATGAGAAGTCTGGGACATCTGAAACTAATGTGACACCAGAAATAAACAGTTCATTCCTCGAAACCTCAATTCCACACAAATGCCAAGTGGACACAGTGATTTATTTATGCAACTCAGCAAAGTGACACTTTGCTAACGGAGGCCTCTCCCTGTGTTACTCTCCTTCTCCTGGTGAGAACTGCACTCAGATGTGACCCTTCTTGTGTCACAGCATTTTCAGGCTGCTTTGAAAATGCATCTCTATGTATTTGTGCAACTGTGTTGTCCCACCAGCAGCACTCCCTGTGCTCTGCACAAAGTGGGAGCTCACAGAACAACTCCCTCCTTTCTCCTCAAACTTGGGCCTTGGACCTCCCAATGCCATGTGGACTTGTACCAGTCACAAACCAGCTACTAGACGAGTAAGAGGTTTACCAGGAGATGAAGCACTTGAATGGAGTTTGTATTTGTGCTGTGGCCAAGACCCTGTGAGACAGCCCGGGTGTCCCTCAGGAGGCAGAGGCACAGGCTGTGCTGATATCACACTCTAATCAACAGCCAAACAATTAAATAATCAAGCAATGCCCCAACCATTAAAGCCGCACACATCCATGAAACATCCCAGCCTAGAAGTTGTCTCTTCCCAGCAGAAATCCAACCTGTATGATCTGGATGGCAGGGAATGAGCAGAAGAGGATGTACGACCACAACAGAGAAGGAAGATCCCAGTGTGTCAAACACTCCTAAGCTGACTCCTACCCTATGTGCACCTGCACTTCTGGTGCAAAGCAGCTCTTTTGGAGAGAAAAATGGCAGGAGCCACCTGGGTGCATGGGGCACCTGGCAAGAGCAAGACCTGAACTCCTGGTACTGCGACAGGACCTGTGGGGGAGACTCCAGCAGACACCAGGTCTGCTCCAACACCCCCAAACTGAGCTCCAGGAGATTTAATCATGAGTTTATCTCTGTCTTTTTGCTGCTTTTCATAAAACTCAAGATTAGTTTGGCTCAGCTGCTAAGCAAGAAGACATTGCTTACTTCTTAACACATGCCAAACAGACTGGGTTTGTGTGGCAAGTGGTGAATGAGATATTTCTAATCACCCTTCTGACTGAAATATCCTTCTGACTTCACCTGGTGTGGTGGGAGGTGTCCCTGCCCAGGGCAGGGGTTGGGGCTGGATGATCTCTAAGGTCCATTCCAACCCCTTAACATACTGTGATACTATGACATTCTATGAAATTAATAGTTCAATGCTACAACTGGACAGGAATTAGGAACTACAGTATGTTGTAGGTGCAGCTCGTGTGCAATTGCAAGTGTCTTGGAGAGGGACTTGGGACAAAGGCCTGGAGGCACAGGACAAGAGGGAATGGCTTTAAACAGCAGGAGGGGAGGGTTAGATGAGATATTGGGAAGGAATTCTTCCCTGTGAGGTGCTGAGACACTGGCACAGGTTGCCCAGAGCAGCTGTGGCTGCTCCATCCCTGGGAGTGTTCCAGGCCAGGTTGGATGGGGCTTGGAGCAACCTGGGCTAGTGGAAGGTGTCCCTGCCCAGGGCAAAGGGTGGAATGAGATGAGTTTAAGGTCCCTCCCAATCCAAACCTGCCCATGACTATGATTCTGTGATCCAAGGGTGCTGCAGACACAGGAAAGGTTCAGCACAGTAAAAACTGTTTTGCTCTTAGAAAAAGGGACTCACTAAGAAGAAATTGAGCACACAACATCCAACCAAACACATGTCCCAAATCCTGAGAACTGGCACTTCTCAGGCTTGTCCAACCCTTTTTACTCTAAATCAAAAGGAGGAAATTATTATTTTGGTCTCAATCTCAGCTTGGCACAAACTGATTCAAAAAGAAGATACCTTCCCTGCCCCACTGCCCAGTTGTGGAATAAACAGTGCTGGGAAGCAGATTTTCCCTGTGTAAATAGGAATGAAAAGTGTTGACATTTTCAGAACTGTTAATGCTCAAATTTGTTGCTCTGCAAGTTCTGACAGTAATAGTTCCCTAATGCAGCTCATGAAATTGAGACATATTTATACAGCTTAAATCAACTTCCAAAGTTCAAAATATTTCCCAATTCCCTAAATAATTTTAACTGTTCTCTTTTACATTCATAACATTGAGCAAGTACAGACTTCACCAAACACTGACACTTTCAATCAGATTTCCCCTTTGATGTCTCTATTTTAAGGTGTCAAAACTAAAGAACTTTGTTTTTCCTTTTGCTTTTTTGCTTATTCTTGAATTCTCATAGTTTCCTTCATTGCTCTTGGCCTTCATTTGACAGAGGACTCATCCATAATGTCCAAAACAAGCTGGATTAGGCTGTAAACAGTTCAGTTAGAGATGATCATTGCCCTTGAGGCTTTCCAAAATCGAAGAGTGAGACAGCAGAGAGATCCCAAGGGTTGGGGAGTGTGTGGTTAGAGTGGATCAGGGCAGGGCTCTGCCTGCAGCCCCAGCCAGGGGCTGCTCTCCCTTCCAGCTGTGCTCAGGGCAAGGGGAAGGCAGAGATCTGTGCCCTTTCCTGGGGTTCTCCCTGGCCATCCCATGCTGATCATCACTGCAGAAGAGCATTACATAACTTGGCCTTGAAATACTGTTTGTTCTCTTGAGGGTTTTGCTCAGAACCACCCAGCACATGCCAAGGCTCAGCAAAACAACCTCCAGCAGGGAGGGTTCCCTGAAAGCAGCTTTATGGCACCTTAAGAACAGCTTCTGCATCCCATGAGCCAATTCCATGCTTCAGCATCAGGTCATGCCACTGTTTTCTGCACCTACTGTGAACAAATCAAGCTTCTGAAGCCTTGGGACTCTGCTGCCTGTGCTCCTGAGGCAGCCCAAGGGAGCAATCAGGACACTTTAGCAGCACTTTTAAAGCACTGTGAAACTTCCAGGTTGTCAACAAAAAGCAAGTTTAAGGGGCTGTGGAGACTCTCCTCCATGAGTACAAAGGACACTCTCCCAGTCCTAAGGTGCAGGACAGCTGAACAATCCTCTTCCATCCACTCCGTGGCTTCATCTCACCCTGCTGGGAGACAAACCTGCTACTGGAAGAGACCCAAATCAGCCACAAAGCAGTGCTGGCCACGCAGCACAGCAACTGCTGTTTTAGGGGCAGCAAGATGCCAAGGTGACTCAGCTGTCAGGTGACACAGATAAGGACACCAGGTACCTGCATTCACTGTGACAAAGACTGGGGCTGTGCATAGGGAAGAGACATCTGAAATCCAACATGTCCCATTCTAGTTGTCTTATTCCAACTCAGGACTCCCTATCAAATCTATTTTAGGTGGCTTTAGTTGCTGACCTTCATGCTCTGCTCATCCTCCCCCTCACTCCAGACATGCAGGG
>NW_008664696.1:2568-5087 GCF_000695815.1 Acanthisitta chloris | reverse complement strand
GCAGAATGTCCCTGGCTGGGTGGCCTAAAAGCTCCTGCTGCTCTGTGATAGCTCTGTATCCAAGCCTGAGATGCAGAACTCACAGCCACAGAGAGCAAGTGCAATCAAGCATTTAACAAGGCCAACACAGCTCTCAGGCTGCTCAGCTGGGACCTACATTTACCTCCCAAACCTGCTGACTGCTCTTTACAGCAGCAGCAGTTTGATGACAAGCAGCAGATGGGAGTGGGAGGACAGGAGTGTCTGTCCTTCTGTCACTCTCCACCACATTAGCACCAGCTGCTTCCCTGCCTGGGTGAAATCTGTTGGCTGGAGCTCAAGGGAGGCCAAGCCAACAGTGCCAGAATCACCCAAGAATGATGTCCCACACATGACACTGAGACACACAGGATCTGCCCCACCTACCAGCCATGAAAGAAGGAAAATGGGTTGGTAAGGACATGCCAGCTCTTCCAAAAGGCAGTTCCTGAGAGCTCTGCTTGGACACCCGAGCGTGCAGGTGCCTGTAGAGCTTCTCCGATCACCACTCACAGTGTGACTGGTGATGCTCACCAGGGCTGCTGTCAGTGAGAGCATTGGAACTGACTCCTGAGAATGTGAAGGAATAGGAGAAATGGCTTGGAGCAAGAGCTGGAAAAGAGCACTCAATGGGACACATAGGAAGCAGGACAAAAATGGAGACAAAGGGGAAAACAGGGTTGGAGAAGTAGAGGGTGCAGGATAGATCAAGGAAGGGGAAAAGAGAAGTTTATACAACCTCATGTCTTTGATGAGTGTGTCAGCTGCTTAATGCAGAGAGGAACTGCTTCCAACCAGAGCCCAAGCCCGCTCAAAGCAGTCCTGAGCAGCTCCCTTGAGTTCCTCAGGTGTGCTGGCTCAAACCAAAGTGCAAGTGAGCACTTTGCTACTCCCCTGCAGCCTGCCAGGCTCTGGACTGGGTCACTAAAATAAACTGACACTACCCCTGGTGCAGACAGAAATGCTCATTGCAAGGAAATAAGACAAGCAAACCACATGAAATCACTACTTAAGTTTGTAAGGATTTCTGGGTTTGTTTTTTTTTTTTACCATGAGCTTTTACTCATGTGTTTTAAATGCTGCAGTTTGGATAGAAACAGATTGAGAAGGATGAGTGTGATGTGAGATGGCACAAGGAGATGGCAGGGAGAGTCAGGGAGATGTGTCCCAGCACCAGTGGGTCAGTATTTAGTAGTTCAGACAGAACCCAAGTCTTGCACTACTCCATACAGCCACTCCTTGTATGTGCTTCTTGTCAGTGGTCGCTGCACCCCTCCCATGCTCCAGGTTCATCCTGCAAAGCTTAGCAAGAGGAGGTTTGTAGCCAGAAGGTTTTACAATGCATCTTTCTTGGCTTTAGGGATGAGCTGTGTGATAGGAAGAAGATAATTCTGTCCTTCCTCTGTAAGTTAAACAGAGCTTGACAGGAATACAAAAGGTCCAATCTCAGGCTGCTGCTTTCAAAGGGCCCCAGACAAGTGAGGAACCCAAATGGTATTCAAACGTGCACTTAAAGGCTTTGAAGCCTTTCAAACCACTTGTAGTGCCCACAGAAGACAAGACAGGAGGAGCAGGCCTGCTGAGAGGTAAGGGCACAGCCAGGCTGGGAACTACTTTGTGTGGTGTCTGCCAGCCTGGCTGGGCTGCCTGACATCTCTGACCAGCCCCAACGGCTCCTCACTCACTGCTGCTCCCCAGGTGCAACAGGACTAATGAGTACAAGGGCCTGAAACACGGAGACAAGCTCAGCTCACCTGATGGGTTCTGCTTACATCTCTTTTCTTTAGGCTTTTCTGTCCCAGAATGACCAGCTGTAATTGTGGGGAATGCTTGCATTAGTACAGGATTGCTCCCCAAAACAGAACACACAGTAATTTAGTAACAAACAACTTTTTGCCCCACTCACCATCACCCACTCTGCTACCACATGTAGGTTTTCTAACAGCACATCATTCCCTTCCAACAGGCTTCCAGAAGGGCCCTTGTTTGCTTCAGAGATAACCCCCAGGATAGACACTGTGTAACCTGCCCCAGGGAGGTTACTCCTCTTCCCTGTCCATTCCAGCCAGAGGCATTGCAAACACCACATTTTGGTACCCTGGATGAGGAATGGAGGGAGACCAGACTTTTTTCCTAGCATGTTACTGATCTTGATGCAGGCATCAAGATGCCAAACTGACATTTCATCTGGTCTGTCAATTATGCTCCAATTAGAGAGTACAAGAGAATGGCAATAGCTTACTTGAAGTCTGGCAGGATAAAAATTTTAATTCCTTCATTCCATTTTGGTCCCACATGTGCACATCTGGTACACTATGACCTCCATGCAGGGAACCCCCAACAGCTGGATGCTGGTTCCAGTGACATGTACATCAACTGCCACACTCAGCACCACTGTGACAGGCAAACTGAGCTCTGCTCAGTTCCCAGTTCAACTCTTGCTTGTTGCAAGTGGCTTTGCTTCACCAGAACTGCACTGACACAGACACAGCACAAGCACT
>NW_008664696.1:0-2553 GCF_000695815.1 Acanthisitta chloris | reverse complement strand
CTTTGCTCCCCACTGGAAAATCTCTGCTAAAGTACCTGGGAGCAGAAATGGTACTTGGTAATAATAAGGTACTTGGGAGCAGAATTCCCATCTCACCTTTCTGACAGGCTTGGAGTGCCAGGAGCCTGGGGAGGAGGAAGAAGTGCACTACCCCAGGAGAGTTGGCTGCCTGTGAGCTTAACCAATGTACACCAAACACATCAACAGTCACTGAGCACAGCTGAATCCTGCTTGGAGAGCAAGGTGGTAGCACCAGCAGGATGGAGTGAACATACTTACCACTGGAGTTCTGGGAATTGCTGTTTGTTTCTTCAAAGTTGTTTTGCCCTTTGCCTTCCACTCTTCTGCTGAAAGCACTTTCTGCTGGGTGGAGAACAAAGCAGGGATGGCGACTGGTCAACAGTGGATGCAGAACCACATAGACACGAGGCAGACAACATGCTCCTGTGCCTCAGAATCATACCCTGAATACAGCAGAAAGGTCAAATACCATGGTTTGGAGGCAAATGGGTCAGATTCAGTCAAGGGGTAACAGGTAGGTAATTTTCTTGAGCTCTTAGGGAGCTCATGAACACCAGTCCTGACTGAACCAGAAAGGTCATGGCTTCCTCCCCTGCAAAAAACCCAACCCTTACCTTACTCTTCCTTAAGGCAACAAGCAGCCCTTAAAGCCTCTGGCACAGGCGACCAGACCTGCAGACAATTTGGGTCCTCATCACCACACCTAAGTGTCACCTACAGGAGCACAGTGCCAGCTCTCCCTGTGCTCCTAGACATTTGCATTGCCTTCCTAAACACCCTCCTGGAAAGGTTAACTGGAGGCCTGAGGGCTGGCTCAGAGCCTGCCCATGTCTGGGAAACCTAGGGAAGATCCTCTGGCACCCTGTGCTTCCCAGCAGTGAACTGGCTTCTGCATCCCTCCCCAGGGCCAAGCAGAGAGGTCCTGCTCCAGCACAGTGTGCTGCCAGTCCCTGCTCCTGGCAGGGCTCTCGCTCCACACACATCAGCCACAGCACAGTGCAGCTTCCCAGGAACTGTACTGGGAGGTGTCTTCCAGTGGGCACAGGTGGTTCCTGACCCTGGCAATGGCCACAGTGTCATCATAGTATGTTAAGGGGCTGGAATGCAGCTTAGAGCTCATCCAGCCCCAACCCCCTGCCCTGGGCAGGGACACCTCCCATCACAAGAGGTTGCTCAAGGCTTTAGCCAACCTGGCTAAGAACACTGCCAGGGTTGTTCTGAAACACACTGCCCAGCACAGCTCAGGGGCCTCCCATCCTGCTCAGGCTGGTGTCCCTCAGCACAAGCTCAACAGCACCATGTGAGGTCTCATCTCACCTCAACAGGGCTAATGGATTTACTGCAGTGACAGAAAGATAAACTAGAAATGAGTAACATGTGAACTGGCCAAACTGAAGTGTGTGGTCTGTGCTGGACAGACCCTTCCCCTGCACAGACTCATTCCTGGGTGCACTGTCACTCAAGTGGTTAATGTGGACATGGCCTGGCCTGGCTCTGCTGGGATCTTGCCATGCAGAGGGGTGTAGGGGGCAGAAGTCTCTCATTCAGAGGAGATGGAGACTGTCCAAAACTGTTATGAGATCATGATTGCATCCTGGAGTTCTGAGGACCACTGGAGTGGCCACAACTGCTGCCAGGGCCTTCAGAGAGGTCCCAGCTGCCTGCAGCCCCCAGTGCTGCTCTGCCCCTCACACACATGGGCCTTGGGGCTGATGTGAGCTACATGAAGCTCCAGCCCATGGATCCTCAGTGGGCACTTCCAAGTCCTGAGCAGGCCTCTCGGACTCTCAATTTATTACATTCCTGACTCCTTCTAAAATGCAGGAGAACAAGAAAACTTGGTAATCAAATCACATGTAACAGGGCTGAAGCATAGCATAAAACAGTCACATATAACAGGACTGGAGATGTTATCTATTCACCTCCCTTGACAGATGAAATGACAGGAATGAGAGGCCTTAAATAACTAGAAAATCAGTGGGAGAAGAGACCAGGAGCAAATGGATTGGGTCAACCCATCCCCAGGAGACCCAGGTTCAAATCCTGGCTTGTGTCACAAGTGGAAGTGAGCTACAGAGCTCCAAATCTGCATGGTGCGTCTGCCCTCATTCCTGATCTTTTTGGGCCTTTTTTTTTTTTGCCAAGTCTGGCAATAAGAAAAGACTGGTTTAATCCATCTGCCTGGGCTTCCTGTGCCCTTCCCACCCACTCCTCTCCCAGCCTGGAGCTGTGTGGGACTGTTATGTCCCAAGGGCAGGACCAGCACTGAGCCTTATTGACCCTCCTGCAGTTGTCCTCAGCCCATTGATGAATCTGTCCAGGTCTCTCTGTACCCTCCAGCAGATCCATTCCACCCAACTTGGTGTCATCTGCAGGACCTAAAGTCAACCCGCAGCAGGACTGGGCACTCAGCAGCTGAGGAAGCTGCTGGCAGAAAGGCAGTTGGTACCTGTGATGGCCTTGCTGCCCGGGGAGCCGGAGTTGGGCGCGCGGAAGACGTGTGGCTGCGAGGCGGGCGGGCCGGGCGGCGAG
>NW_008664695.1:8781-19728 GCF_000695815.1 Acanthisitta chloris | reverse complement strand
CACCCATCAAATCCATGTCTCACCAATATAGACACAAGGATCTCGTGTGGGACAGTGACAAATGCCTTGCATAAGTCCAGGTAGATGATGTCCGTTGCTCTGCCCCTATCTACAAATTCTCTGGCCCCATCATAGAAGGCCACCAAATTCATCAGGCATGACTTGCCCCTGGTAAAGCCATATTGGTTATTACTGATCATCTCTTTGCTTTTCATGTGCCTAAGCATAGTTTCCTGGTGAATCTGCTCCATGATCTTGCCAGGCACAGAGGTGAGACTGACTGGTCTATAGTTCCCTGGTTCTGCTGTTTTCTCCTTTTTTTTGAAAATGGGGGTGATGTTTCCCTTTTTCCAGTCATCTGGGACTTCGCCTGACTGCCAGGATTTCTGGAAAATTATAGATAATGGCTTAGCAACTTCATCAGCCAGTTCCCTCAGGACCTCATGACTGAATCTCATCAGGACCCATGGACTTATACACATTCAGATTCCTTAGATGGTCTCAAATCTGATCCTCTTCTAGGTTTAGTTTAGTGTTTTCATTCTCCCAGTCTCCACCTTTGCCCTTCTTCGTCTGGTCAGCTGTTTGTTGGTCCCTTCCCACTGATTATTCTGTGATCCTGTGAACTACCAATGGCTCAAGGATCAGATACCTCTTTCTAAACACTCTGCCCAAAATCAGTTATGAACATAATACATATCATTACCTATTTGTGTGGAAGAAGATTAATTATTTCTAATCAACTCCCAGTCTCCACCTTTGCCCTTCTTCGTCTGGTCAGCTGTTTGTTGGTCCCTTCCCACTGATTATTCTGTGATCCTGTGAACTACCAATGGCTCAAGGATCAGATACCTCTTTCTAAACACTCTGCCCAAAATCAGTTATGAACATAATACATATCATTACCTATTTGTGTGGAAGAAGATTAATTATTTCTAATCAAGGAAAATAACAATCTTGCAGACATACATTCTGCTAAATAAATCTACACTAATTGCAATGGATCCCATTTTGCACATCATTTTACATCTGTAATTTCACATGTTCCTGAACATGAGCAATATCCATGCGATTAGCATGGCCACAGTGGCAAAGTTAAAAAGCAGTTGGATATTTTAACAATGGACATTGCCAATGTACTAACATAGCCCCGACCTACTATGCAAGGGGATTAATACTGTGAGATGAATATTAAAATACATGGCAATATTAAGGTTTCAAACCAAGACAAGAGGCTTGGGCAAACATACTGGACTTCACAATCTGAGCGGGCAAACAGTTACTTCACAACACCTGAGAAATGTCTGCAGCAAGAAGATGTGCTGCAATTCCCCATACAGCAGTAGATATATAATGTGCAAACTGATTTCCCTGAGGGTGATGCACACACTAAAACAATGAAAGATCAGTCCCCCAGAGAAGTCACACAAACAAGATAGAATGGTTGGGCAGCTTTTCAGTAATGTTCTCTGGTTTTATAGCATTTTTCCGCTTTGGACAACTCTCTGAAATGTTAACCAGAGCCACATGTTTGGCAAGTCATAGCCTTGTGAGCCACAGGAACCCCTACAAAAGCCCCACCACCTCTATTGCATTCCCTGAAGTACAGTGATGTTTCTCAGCATGGCCTGAAGCTATGCTGATGCCAACATGAGTTTCAGAAGGAACTTGCAGGAGGCAGGATACAGGTACACTGTGCAATGGTTATGATTTGATATTTCTGGTTTACTCGGTAGATTGTTGCTACTGTACAAATTCAGAGGCAGTTTGTAAGTCTGATACATTTATTTCAAAAGTTAAAACATACTTAAGGTATTTGTGAACCACACACAGCCGTTCTCAGAGCAACATGACTCTCAGTTGTACAAGCAGAGTGTTTCTCTTTACCTCTATTCCAACACAGTATTTACTGTAGTTTGTTATAGGTCTTTACCCTGCGCAAGGGAAATGGCCTCAGGTTACACCAGGGAAGGTTTACATGAGGCATTAGGAAAAATTTGCTCATGGAAGAAGTGGTCAGGCACTGGAACAGGAAACCTAGGGCAGTAGTGGAGTCACTGTACCTAGAAGAGTTCAAAAAACAAGGGGTTGTGGCACTTGAGGACATGGTTTAGAGGTGAACATGGTGGTGGTTCTGGGTTAATGGATGGACTTGGAGTTCTTTTCCACCCTTAACTGTTACAATTCTATAGAGCTGGGTGGTAGTCTGCCCTCTAGCCTTAAAGCTGTTGACTATGGTTTGTGAGAGAGCATACAGGCCATGAGGACAGCAAATGTCTATAAATCAGCATAGATTAATGTTATTCATAAATACTCCAAAACTGTGTGTTATGGAGCTCATAGTGCACATTGGACTTATAACTGTGTTACACAGTGAAGTGTTGGAAGCTTCAGTTGCAAGGAAGGACAATACAGCAATCCCCATTTTACATGTGAAATTGAGGCACAAAGAAGCCAACAACTAGAAGGTTAACTGTAAGACAACTTCTGAATATCTCTGAGGATCCATATTGAACAGGTTTTCCCTTGATAATTCCTAAAAACTGTGGTAAAAACCTGGGAAAACAACCCAGTAATGTAGTGCTAGGACATGGAAATAGGGTGTTGCAATGAATTTTCTCATTTTTCAACCTTATTTAGTGCTCTTTTTTTTTCAAATATACATATTATCAGCTTTTTGGCAGTTTTAGAAGGGGAAGGAATTGAGAATTCTGGAAGAGCAAAGGAGCAATAACAAAATAAATGAAATGCTGGTCACTGACTGACAAGCTTTTAAACCTTAGACCACTGTTCATTCAAGGGCAGGTTGAATGGGGCATTGAACAACCTGGTCTAGTGGATGGTATCTCTGCCCATGGCAGAGGATTGGAATGAGACACAAGCCATTTTAGGATTCTAGGATTCTATGATCTTTGCTGAAAGAAGATTCTGCTAGAATGGCTTATAATTTTACTGAATTTCTAGTTAATATTACCATATTTTTGTTGATTTAAACTAACACTTTTTCCAAATACTGGTTTGCAGACTGATATAGCACTCAGAAAAGAAGGAAACTGGAAAGCTGTCTGGAAAACTACCTCAAGGGATACCTTATGGCAAAGCACCTCAAATGTATATCTCATTTGTAACTTGTGGGTTCCTACAGTATGTTGTAAAGTGCTTTGGGACACAGGTATAAGATTTAGTGTATATTATACTACTATTACATAGGTGAAGAGAAGTTATGGAACATATATGTAGGAATATATGCATATATATATATATATATATATACTATGGCAGCCACAATACATACTGCATGAGGTAAAGCTGAGTCTCCAGCTCATACAACTTCAGTTCAGTGTTTGGGAAGAAACTGAGTCACTGCAATCCACTCGTCCCTCTATGAATGAATGGGAGAGGAGGGCAGTGAGGTGACAGTCTTGCTAATGATGCAGCTGCAGGAATTTCCATATATGTGTGTGTGTGTGCACACAGATTTGTGTGTGTATGGCTGATGTCATAAGTATTTGAAATGTCTGCAGAGGAAGACACTCTCAGAGCTGTTGGATATCTGTTCTGAAAATGAAATTACCATGATGTGACCCACCACATGCCACAGCTGCAGAAGCTAAGTCTGTGACAAGAAGCAAGCTGTAAGAATGGCACAGATAAGATACAAACAATGTAGATATTTGAGGGTATCAGCTCTGTGTAAGTGTATGGCTAGGCTAAGCAGGTTAGGAAATTAAGGATCAGGGCTGTGCATCCTGAGGCTTTGCAGCAATGTGCCCTCAGCACAGTTCTCATCCTGTCTGGATTACCAAACGGAAGAGCCCCTGAGAGAGGAGTTGCTCCTGATTTACACCATCAGGACAGTGCTTGCAGTCTTCTGCATGTAAATGACAAAACTGCCAGCAAAACTTTGTCCAGTGCTATTTCCTGGTCAAGCTAGTGAGGATTTTGTAGTACTAAGTAGAGCAGTTGTGTTTTAAACCCTTTACTTGAAGAAAGCAGCTAGGGGAAAATTCTGGCCTCTGTTGTTAAAATAAAAACAAACAAACAAACATAAAGAATAGAATCAAGGCTTGTGTATCTATGTATATGTGAAAGAAAACATTGGTGAGAGAGTGAGCTGTTCAAGGGGAGACCATTTGCTCGAATCGGATAGCATTACTAATACATAACAACTCTGTCAGTGAGGCATTGCACAGCTGGAATTAATCTGAGAGAATGTGTGTTGCTGCATAGACAAGCACAGAAAACTTTCCCCATGTGAAGGCAACGTGAAGCCTTGCCCTGTGGCTTGGAAGCAGTTCATCAGACTCTGACACCAGACGTCTTCTTTAGACCATCAGTTTGAGGTGGGGGAAAAGAAGGAATGCTCTCCACCCTGCTTAAATGTACACCCAGGAGAGACCTTTTGTTTTATTTCATTATATTATGCATATCACAACTGTCTCTCCCCTCCCTGATTTGATTTGTTGTGGGGCTTTTTGTTTGTTTGGGGGCTTTTTGAGTTGTTTTTTTTTTTTAAAGTTTTTTTTAAAATCTTGTTTTGTTTTGTTTTGTTTTAATTACCTGGTTAGTTTTGTTCTTCTCTTGACTTATTGCATTGGCTCCAAACCCAATTGAAAAACTGCCATGGTTTATTTACACTGGACAACTATTCAGGCGAAAAGCAACTGCTCCATGTAGCTAAGCACTTCTGTTCTACCCAGTTTTTCTGCTTGTTATAATAAGGTGCTTTCTTTTAAATACACACTGTGAAGATGTGTAGAGAAATGCATGCAGCAGATGATGGTTCCTTCTGAAAGAGGGTTTTGAACACTCGTTGAGCCCAGGGTCATTATTAGTAAACAATTTCCCAGTAAAAGACAAGTTTTTCCATAAATGCAGTACAGCCCCAGCTCTTTTAAAGCAGATTCATACGTATGTGTGATTCCTTGCCTTCAAGACCCTCTTTACTCCAGTCTGGACCTGGGAGGTTTGTTATTTGCATCAGGAAGTGATTTTCCCAGAAGATTTCAGCCTGTCAGTGTGACCTACTCTCCTTTTGTCATGTAGCAGATCTCCTTTCCTACACAAATGTAGCCAAGAGAATTTGAAGGAAATAAGAAAAAAGCTTTGAAATGGAAATAATGTAGGTCTAGTGCAGAAAATGGGACAAAATGCACTTTTGCAGGGTGAAAAAAATATGAATTTGAGGGGAAAAATTGTCCTTGTTTTGAGTGAACACCAAACCAGGCATGCTCATACACACACACACAGGGTTTAGCTTGATATTTAATGTTCATTTCACCCCTAATTATCCTCCTAATAGCTATTGATAATCTCACATAGTAACCAAATTGAAAATAACTTCCTGTGCACCACTTCCAGTTACTAAAGGAATTATGGTTTATTGCTATTATTAACTTTACCCAGCTATAATACATGCCTGGCCTTGAATTACCCAGTGACTCCAGCATGGTTTGTAAAACTATTTTGTTTGATTTTCACTTCCCTCCAGCTCTTCTTTCCAGCCTGACTGTCTCACACCACCCCCTAAGCATTGTTCGTACATTTATTGTCACTTCTCCTCCAACTTCCACTTTTTCCCGATATCTGAATAATTTTCCTGCCTTTCTTTTAAACCTTTTTCCCCACCCAAGACCTTGACTTAAGTATTTGGTTCCTGAACAGCTGGCCAAAGATTTCTCAAGTCTCAGGAGATTCCCTCAGGTAGTGTATATCCACCATATCTACCTCCAATAAAACTTATACCCATTCATCAGGATTGGGACCATGTCAGGGCCAACACAGATAGAAAAGAGATGCTGGACAAGTGAGAGGTTTACTGCAGGACCTAGAAGAATGTCACAGACCTCCACTAGTTCATCATGCACTTCCATGAGATAACTGAGTCGAACTGTGGAACCAGTGTTTGGACTAACAGATATTTTGTGTTTGATGAACACACATCTTCCAGAAATGTGTACAGGTGGGGCCTATAGACTGAACTCTGGCTTTAGTCTAAGCTGAGCTGGTGGAGTCAGTGTTTCATTTATTGGTTAGACTTTCCTGGATTAAAAAATTCCAGAAAATAAATCCAATGTGTTTAAAAACAAAACCTAAAACCCCCCACCAATCAGCAATTCTGTGCCTAATTTTTCATTTGAATTTGTCTACCATCAACTTCTAGGCTTGTTAAACCTCTCTCATTGGTTTTTAATACTTTTGGTAATTTCTTTTTCTGAAAGTACACAATTAACTTTCCACAGTTTTGGTTGTTTTGTTTTGGGTTTTTTTTGTGCTTGGTAGGGGTTTTTTTAATAAATTAATTGAGCAGATTATATGCCCAGTCTCTGACTAGCAGACATTTTTGCAAGCTCTTAAATAATTGTGTGACTTTCTTTTGCAATTGCAGCTTTTCAACATGCAGTTTTTCACTCACAAACATAAGTGTCTGATTTGGACACAGAAGCAGAGTTTTGCTGTATAAATGCATAAATCAAGAGTTCAAGGGGGAAGAGGGAAGACCTAGAATTCTTTTCCCACCAGTAATCCACACCTGCAATGGTCATTCATCTTCACAACTTATCCTCTCCTTTCCCAAGAGCTATCTCATGGCCTGTTTGACTGCTTCTGTGACACTCATCCATTGACAATAAATGTGGGATTCATTCTGCCTCACCTCTGGACTGCAAACCAAGATCTTTTGCCTCTTCAAAAACAAGGGATCGCAACTGATAAAAGAACATTCAGCATTTGTTGCATGCCCACTTATTTCCCCAATGATTACAGAATAAGCTTTAGGTAACTATTCTTCCCACTGGCTGTACCAATTAGATGTCTATCACATAGTGGACTTTTTATTCTTGTCTAAATACATTTCTGGGCCAAGAACCATGTTTCTCATCCTGTTAATGAAGACAATATTAAACAATTGATATTGCAGTGCCAAACCCATGTTCCTTAATCATGAGAAGCTTAAGAAGAATGAGCCGCATAAAGCTTTGTTTCAAAAGACCTCACACGTCAAGGTCAGGATGGATCAGGGTCTGAGCAATCTCATCTAGTAGAAGGTGCCCCTGGCACAGGGACTGGGCTAGATGGCCTTGGTCCTGTCCAACCCAAACTGTTCTATGATTCTATAATTTCAATATATAATACAGCCACTATCAAGTATGCAAATAGAGTGTGTAGGTTTTTTGACATGTAGGCATAGGGGTAAGAGAGTCCCCTTGCTAGGACTGGTTATTGTAGTACAGGGAGACTGCAGGACATGATGCACACATGGCTGGATAGCTACACAGCCTCTCTAGAGCAGAACTGCTGCTGTGCACATCCCCTCCTATAGCAATTCTGAGGAGTGGTTCTCTACCCATAAGGCTTTTAAGGGGCATGGGATGGAGAGTAATGATTAATAACAGTAATTTATAAAGGCTATGCTTGCATGTCATGATTTATCAGAAGGCTCCAAATTGTAACCGAAATCTCTAAATGGGAAGTGAAATGGGAAGATTTAAAACGATTTTAGCCAGAAGATTTTTCAGGGACCTGAGGGCTTGTGGAATTTCACTGTCAGAAGTATGCCCAAATGTTCCAGAGATTTTTATCTGATAAGAATCACCATGGATTTCTGGAAGTCCCATACCGATCCTTTCTTTGCCCATATATAACACATCATATCATCATACATACCAATTCTCTTGGGAAGACTAGATTGAATTTCAGAGATGCCTGAAGCCTTCCTTTTGTGCATTTTCATGGTTTGTTTGTTTGTTTTGTTCCCATGCTTTATATCCCTTCGGAACAAATGCAGAAAGAAAGCTCCTAAAATTTTAGTAAAAAGCTTCTATATATTTATAGGCACATAAGAAAATGAGACAACTTGTAGAGAGAGTGCTTTGCTCCTGAAATGCAGCCATACAATAGGGGGACTCTGACTACTAATCAGAAGTTAAAAGCAGTGTCTGTGGTAGTTGAAATTAGCAAATGAAGAAAAAATTTATGGTTTAGAACTACGAGAGGAGAACTTAAAGTTTTTATAGTGGTTGTATTACCTGTTCTCTGTATTGAAAGCTGGTGACTTTGAGGATACTGCCCCACAAGCCCACAGACAGTAAACCATTTCCTTGGGTTATCCATTAATTGCTAGTGCAACATTACTGCAGGTACAAGAGTTTCACTGGATTCACTGTAGATATATTTTAGAAAGTCAGGTCTAGCATTACCTCTGTATTGTGCTTTTTGTTAGCAGTACATTAGCCACTCGCACAATACTGTGCTTATACAAACTATTATGTAAGTGCTTTGAGATAAACCATACAACCACCACATAGAAATTAAAGTTGTTCTCCACAAACATACATCTGTTTGCAATGGATTCCTGCCTTCATCCTCCTTTCCCATCATCCCTCTCCCATCAGCTAGCTGGTTCATCCCCAAAGCATAAAGTTGGTTTTGTGGGAAACATGTTGATTGAATTTCTTACCTGTGAAATCAAAGTGCATAACGAATCAGTCTGTAAGCCATGCTCCCTGACAAACAACATCCCTGCCAAACACAAGTACTGGACAGGAATCAAATTTCTAGGTGTCAATGTTTACTAAGAAAAATCATCAGATAATCTTTATTCCCCAAAGATTTTATAAAGACTCAGTTTGACTTCTATTTAATAAAATCAGGAAGGTGGGGCTCAGGAGGAAATAATTCAAACTTCAAAATGCTGTTTGAGCACACTGGCTTTGAATGGAATTGATTTGACATTATGGATTTCCATCTTTGATGTTCATTTGGTAGAATGCACGAGGAAACAAATGCTAGGAAGCAATTTATTCATAGTGTTATACATATTTTTAGCTATCAAGTGGTCAAATAACACTTTGTAGCTAGTTTAAAAGAAGACTTCTCAGAAACACAGAACCACAGAATATGTGGAGTTGGAAGGGACCCACAAGGATCATAAAGTATAAGTCTTGGCCCTGCACCATGTGTCTGAAAGCATTGTCCAAATTCTTCTGGAACTCTGTCAGGCTTGGCTGTGACCACTTCTCTTGGGAGCCTGTTCCAGTGCTCAACTTCCCTCTGGGTGAAGAACCTTTTCATAATATCTAATCTAAACTTCCCCAACACAACTTCAGGCCATTCCCTTGGGTTCTGTCACTGGTAGCCAGACAGAAGAGATTGGTGCCATCCCCTCCACTTCCCCATATGAAGAAGTTGTATACATCAATGAGGTATCCCCTCAGACTTCTCATCTTCAGGCTGAACAGACCAAGCCACTCCTGACTTCCCCTTAAGGCCCTTCACAATCTTCATTGCCCTCCTTTGGATGTCCTCTAATAGCTTAATATCTTTCTTGTATTGTGGTGCCCAAAATTCCACACAGTATTCAAGATGAGGCTATACACCAGTGTGGAGTAAAGAAGGACAACCACCTCCCTCAATCAGCTGGCAATGCTGTGCTTGATGTACCCCAGGACACAGTTGGCTCTCCAGGCTGCCCAGGCATACTGTTGACTCATATTCAACTTGCCATCAGCTTCTATGTAAATACATGCAACCAGTTTGTTCCCGACATATTCAACTGCTCAAATTTAAGTTCCATCCTTTTAGATAAAAAGAATTATTTTACCATTGCCACTAGTATTTCCTATCTTACGCTTATGTTCATTAAGTGTACACTTGTCTAACCTGGTAACACCTCAAAAGTGTATTGACGAAACAGTCTCCTCATTTTTATCCACAGGAAATTAAGTCTCAAACAGGTTGAAGCCCAGAGACTCAACATGATTTTGGTAGTTAAATCCCTTAGATTTCAAGGGAAATCTTAGAAGAGTGAGTAGTTGGGTCTGGGTGATTTGTGCAGTCCTAGTGGAAGTATTTGGTGGGTAAGCAGCTGAATTGTAGCTACTTTGGATATGTAATCATTTTCTAACCCAGGATGGTCCTTTTCCTGACTGTTAAATAATCCTCTTCTCCAAGGACCAAAATCATGATGGAGGGGAGTATTCCTTTTGTTGTTTGGGTTTTTTTTTCCCCAAAGTGAGAAATAGTCATATTCCTTTGATATGGATGTACATGAATGGAAAAAGCAAATACCAAATGTTGTTAGTATTTTTACAGGTCTCTTTTTAGTGCTTAGAGAAGGCATTTGAGCATAGTTGTGACTATAGGCAAGAGAAGGCATGGTGTTTCCTGGGTTATGAGTTTGCTTCCAGACTTGGGCCCTATGATTTTCAGTCAAAAGTAACACACCAGTAATCTGCATGATTAAGGAACAACAGAAATAGTTTCTTTTTAATTTATTTATTTCATGTATTCTTACCACTTATCTAACTTTAGAATATCCTGAATTTGAAGGGACCATTGACGATCATCTATTCCAACTCCTAACCCTGCACGGGACAGCCCCAAGAATCCCAACATGTGCCTGAGAGCATTGTCCAAATGCTTCTTGAACTCTGGCAAGCTTGGTGTCATGACCACTTCGCTGGGGAATCTATTCCAGTGCCTAATCACTCTCTGGGTGAATAAAGTTTTTCTTAATATCCCATCTAAGCCTCCCCTGACACAGGGTCATGCCATTCCCTTGGGTCCTGTAAGTTGTCATCAGAGAGCAGAGATTGGTGCCTGCCACTCCTCTTCCCCTCCTAAGGAAGCTATAGACTCCTGTGAGGTCTCCCCTCTGTCTTGTCTTCTCCAGGCTGAACAAGTCAAGTGACCACAGCCACTTCGCATGTGGCTTCATGTCTA
This sequence comes from Acanthisitta chloris, assembly GCF_000695815.1. Lineage (NCBI taxonomy): Eukaryota > Metazoa > Chordata > Aves > Passeriformes > Acanthisittidae > Acanthisitta > Acanthisitta chloris. Next base: position 9,006 of record NW_008664695.1, on the reverse strand, counting down.
GAACCTTCACCATTTTTGTAGCTCTATAATCTATAACTGCATGTATTTTATCATGAGCATCCTTTGAAATACATCTAGAAATCTGGTAACAATCTTGAAGTTCATTGAGTCGGAGGCACCCTTTCTTTTTGGGGTACTAAGCCCAAATGTTAGTTCTCAGGGATTAGCTGTTCAATCTATCCAGCAGTGTGGGCTCTCTCTGCTGTGTCAAGGTGGAAACACAAA
>NW_008664695.1:6260-8712 GCF_000695815.1 Acanthisitta chloris | reverse complement strand
CACAAATCCAGTTGTAAGAGATCTTTAAGAAATATTTGGTTTGACATTGCCTGGCTTTGATGTCTTCTTGTGGGGCAAAGGTCTGGTGGTTTGCCTCAAAGCTTGCTGAACCATAGGATGTCTCTGGCCATGGAAATCCTCTGGCTGCTGAGATAACTACTGAGATCCTCTCTAGCTGCTGAGATAATGAGGTGCCATTTTCCAGCAAGATTTCACCAAAATTCTCCAGCTACTGAGGTACTCAGACTCCATTGCCTATAGTAAGTCTCTGGCTGCACCTGAATCACTACTTTTTAAGGACACTTGCAAAGTACCTGCGCTGAGCATCACTGTGCGCTGACCCAGCAACTTAAGCGGATGTCACCAAACACTGCCCTGGCAGAGCCGCATAAAAAAAGGAGCCAGTGTGTGTGTGTGTGTGTGTGTGTGTGTGTGTGTGTGTGCATCCACCACAGAACAAAAGATGGCTGTGGATCATCAGGACACTGCTGGATCTATGATTGTGACTATCCCTGCTTTTGCATGACTACAGTGCATCAGAACACAACTAGATCCATGGTGGTGACTATCTCTGCTTTGGCATCTCAAATATTGCTTACTTCCTCCTTTCCTGTTTCTAATTCTCATATTGCCCCTTCTCTCCCCTTTGTCTGACCAACAATAACGTCTCACTTCCTAATGGGATTTTGGCCTCATTTGTGTCTTCATTCACATTGGGGGAATTGATTGAATCCTCCTGTGTCTTATATTACCAGGACACCAGTCAGTTGAAAACCACAAGGATCTCAAGGGCTACAGGTCCTTTAAGGACTATTTCTGCTATGGCTCTCATAAGGAAAGCAAGAAATAGATGTGGTTTAATGGTTGGACTAAGGGATCTTAAATGACTATATATACTCAAAAGGCTGCTTCTCAAACTGCTCATCTCTTTGTATTGCCTGTTTATGGCAGAATCCTTCTTCATCAGCTCAGTCCCACAAAATCTTACATAGGTTCTTACATTTCTGAACTCTGAGGATCCCTCTGACTTCAGCACAGCTACCCCGGTGCAAAATTAGACGTAATCATAAATCATTGCAGGACTGAGTATGGAGTAACGCATGGTGAATAGTTTCTATTCAGGAAAGCATTTATTTCCTAAGGCACCATTTCAGCTTAAATTTTTTATATATTTGTGTTATACTTAATGAGTCAGTTGGGAAGCAGTGTTGAAGGACAAGTAGAAATGTCCAGAATACATATTACTTAATACGATATTTTCAAATTGGGGAGATGGGCCTGCAAAGGAATTCAGATGCCACAATGATGTCTAAGAACGAAGCATCAAAGAAGTTTGTATTTTTCCATCTCAGCTCAAATGGCTAGGGTAATCACCTGGGAAGAAAGAGATTGGAGTTTAAATTTCCCCTTTGCTCAGGAGTATGAACTTCAATTTAAGTTTCCAACGCCTTGAAAAAAAGAGTCTTAAACAACGGACTGTGGAGTCTGTAAAGGTTGCACAAGGCCAGGTTTGTGAAGACAGTCCTCTGGTGATTTTAATTCCCACTTCTAAATGTTAAATACATATTAGAAGCCACAAATTTGAAAGAAAACGAAAAGGGAGGGGGAAAAAAGGAAAAAAATAATTCAGAATTAGAAAAGGAGAAAAAATGTGCCATATTTCCAGAGTGATTAAAAGCAATGTGATGGCAAGTAATCATATTTTGTGCTGTGGCTGAAGTCAAAAACAAGAAATTATTCCCAAAGATCCATCTATGACAGCAGTGACTCACAGGCGAGATTTTAGCATACTCCCAAAGTCTAAATACTAAATATTTATTATAGCTCTATAAAATTTTACAGTCATTGTACTGCTAGCTTGTTTTACCAGTCTCAGGAGACACAGAAGTTTCTGTATTTGCTTCCTCTTTCCAACACATCAAATCTTTTTCATAATACCCCTATTAAGACATACATCTCCCTAGTTTCCCCTAGACTGTAACTGAGTCATATCAGTGTCATTGTAGAAACTCCAGCTGAGTCTCCCTGACATCAGACAGAAAAGGGATGGAAAAATTGCCAAACTCCAGAATTATTATAAAGAATAATATATAGTTATTTATAACTACTAAATAGTAGGCAAGATGCTCCTTAGTCAGGTCACTCATGTAGTACTGTGACTTCCTTTCCTACATTTGCATATTGATTGCCAATGCTTTCTTATTTGTCAGTATAACATCATGCATACTTCTGGCATGACACAAATAAACTTGCTAATGAATAAATAATGGCAATCAACAGAAACAAACATAGAATTTATTGACCTCCTAATTGTTCTCACTGAACAGGGTGACAAAAGCATATATTGTAAAATAAAGTTCAATATTAGAACATCATTTTTGCAATGTTTTAAGGAAACTGCAGTGTGAATAAGGTAACATGCTGGCTATAAGACATTTAGACAAATTTGTTT
>NW_008664695.1:5867-6214 GCF_000695815.1 Acanthisitta chloris | reverse complement strand
AAAAGCTTTCTGGTGCAGAATGACTTCCAAAATATTTCAAAATGGTTCCTACAAAATGAAGTGTTCGCAAATTTTTTAACATAGTGGAGTTCTTCTCTATAAGGGCATGGTGTGTCACAGAAAACCAGTTTAACCCATTTTGCCAAAACCCTGAGGACTTAAGACACATGTACTTGTCAACAGACACTTTCAGCAAGTGGTAAATGTTGAAATACTCCTATGGAAGTAGTTACTTTTTAAATAATATTGAAATAACTATTTTCAACAGATGCACTACTCCATTACACTCCTTTAAGCATTCCCACCACTCTTGAATTTTTATATCACAGAATCACAGAATAAGCAGA
>NW_008664695.1:4308-5839 GCF_000695815.1 Acanthisitta chloris | reverse complement strand
GTCAGGGCAGGGTTGGTGTCATGACCACTTCCCTGGGGAGCATGTTCCAGTGCCTGACCATCCTCAGGGTGAAGAACCAGCCTAAACCTCCCCTGACACAACTTCAGGCCATTCCCTTGGGTCCTGCCACTGATTGACAAAGAGAAGAAGTCCATGCCTGACCCTTCAATTCCCTTCATGAGGAAGCTGTATACAGCGATGAGATCTCTCAGTGTCCTCTTCTTCCACTTCCCTGGGGAGCATGTTCCAGTGCCTGACCATCCTCAGGGTGAAGAACCAGCCTAAACCTCCCCTGACACAACTTCAGGCCATTCCCTTGGGTCCTGCCACTGATTGACAAAGAGAAGAAGTCCATGCCTGACCCTTCAATTCCCTTCATGAGGAAGCTGTATACAGCGATGAGATCTCTCAGTGTCCTCTTCTTCAGGCTGAACAGACCAAGTGATCTCAGCCACCCCTCGTATGGCTTCCCCTTAAGGACCTTTACCATCTTCATTACCATCCTTTGGATGGTCTCTCTTAACTTAATATCTTTCTTATATCGTAGTGCACAAAATTCGACACAGTATCCAAGTTGAGGCCAGACCTATGTAGAGTAGACCAGGACAATCATCTTCCTTAACTGGCTGGCAACGCCTTGCCTGATGCACTGCAGGGAACAGGTGGTCCTCTTGACTGCCAGGGCACACTGTTGACTCAGATTCAACTTGCCATGGACAAGGACCTCCAGGTCCCTTTCTGTGGCACTACTTTCCAGTATCACCTTTTTTGTCTGTCCCTTTCATATAAACACACGCAGAAGCCCTGGTTCCGTTTGCAATGCTTACAACCAACCAGCTTTAACTCAGTGACACTGGTACTTCTCACAGTTTCTTTATATTCTTCCTATCACTAATGGCCCATTGGTCATATATTTACATGCAAGAAGAAACTCCATTGAGAACCACAATAGCAGTGGAAGATTTTTGCAGCATCCAGCACAAAGGAACCTTGATTTCCAGCCTTACCATAACACAGACGCATTAAAAAACCCACAAAGAAACCAACCCAAAAAACCAACAACAAAACCAAGCCCCCCCAAAAATCTCAAAACACAGTAGCACTGTGTGAGTAAGAACAATAATCACCTGTAAAGTTGTGCTGGTTTGAGCTGGAGTAGAGTTAACTTTCTTCACAGAGGCTAGTATGGGGCTATATTTGGATTTTGTGCAGAACACAGAGTTGATAATGCAGAGATGTTTTTGTTATTGCTGAGCAGAGCTTACATAGAGTCAAGGCCTTTGCTGCTTTCCATACTGCCACGCTGGCAAGGAAGTTGGGAATGCATGGGAGATTGGGAGGAGACACAGGTGGGACAGGTGACCCAAACTGACCAAAGGGATATTCCACACCATATGACATCATGCTCAGTATATAAGGTAGGAGGAAGAAGGAGGAAGGGGGGACATCTGGAGTGATGGCGTCTGTCTTCCCAAGGAACCGTTACGCCTGATGTGCCCTGCTCTCCTGGAGATGGCTAAACACCTCCTGT
>NW_008664695.1:0-4196 GCF_000695815.1 Acanthisitta chloris | reverse complement strand
TATCCTTCTAATTCACTCCCCCATCCCATTGGTGGGGGAGTGAGTGAGAGGCTGTGTGGTTCTTGGCTGCTGGCTGGGGTTAAACCACGACAAAAGTAGAGGGTTCCTTGCACCTCCTCTTCCCTACTGGGTGCCAGATTGTAATTTTATTAGTCAGAGAAGGCTCTAGTAGACAAAGTCCAAAAGACTACAGGGACCCATATTGTAGCCATGTGTAACTGTTCTATAGTACCGTATGATAATTTACAATACATATATATTGAGAAAATACCACACGGAATCTTCCCTAGTAGAATGCATATCTATTGTTAACTGATGACAAAGGCTGGCACATTATTAAAGGCTGGACTGAGTTCAGAATTTAACATTCCCCTCACATATCAATCAATTTTCACTGTCATTCAACATTGTTTCCAAGTTGCAATTCAGTGGGAGAAAAATAGCATTCCATGTAGGGCTTCACAGTGACATATATGTTATGTTATTTATTCTAAGTACAAAGACAGGAATGAACCAACTTCCAGCCTCATAATTCAGAACTAAACATAATAGAAAATAAAGGGAGAAAAGAAAAGGACAGCATGTTTGTGTGAATGTAGGTTACTGGAATGTCCTATGAAACTGTTTTTGCCAAACTTACTCTCTCTGATTGCTTCTAAGTCTACTTATCAAGAAGTAAACCAGGAGGAGTTTCATTAAGTGAATTGACCGACATTGGTCCAAGCAGCTGTAAGACATCTGAATGAGGCACAGTATAACTGCAAGGAATCAGTCACCTGAAGCTTTTCCATGATTAAAACAGTGGGACAAGCACTCTGATCTTTCAGACCTGAAATAAGTTTTTCCTACAAGACAGCTGCCTAGCACTGTATTTTTTTAAAACATTCCCCCCTTTGACCTTCTATATTTTGGGGTTTGTCCCTTCCACTGACTGCACACAATTTCATGGAACTTCTAAACTTTTCCTGTGGAGAAGGAAGCCCAAATTTTCTGAACTCTGCTGTGCTTCAGGGCATCTAATCTTGGAAGTTATGTGTGGTGTTAAAAATTTGCTTTCGAATCATGGAACAAGGCCTTTAGGGATACTTTCTTTCTCTTATTTTTTTTTTCCCTCTTCATAAGAAGCTGAAGAGCCACAGAGCCTCAAGCCAAAAGACATAGTTGTACAGGCAAGTTTAATACAGAACGAGAGGCATGCTGGTGTGATTGCTAGGGGCTATCTCACCCTGGCACATTCACATGCCTCCCACAAGGATTCACACAGCTGAGAAGAAAATGAGTACATGATCTCCTCAGTGAACTTCTACATCTTCCTTGTGAAGACAAACTGAGGAATTTGGGACTTTTCAGCTTGGAGAAGAGAAGGTTGTGTGGAGACCTCATAGTAGCCTTCCAGTGTCTGAAGGGGCTTACAGGGGAGATAGAAAGGGACTCTTTGTTAAGCAAACTGCAGTGATAGGACAAGGGGCAATGGGCTCAAATTGAAGGAGGGGGATATTAGGAAAAAGATTTTTACTATGAGAGTGGTAAGACACTGGAACAGGTTGCCCAGGGAAGTAGTGGATGCCTCAGCCTTGACAGTGTTCAAAGCCAGGATGGATAAGGCCTTCAGCAACCTGATCTAGTGGGGAGGTGTCCCTGACCATGGCAGAAAGTGTTGGGACTAGATGATCTATAAGGTCCATTCCAACCCCTTAGCATTCTGTGATTCTATGATTGGCCTCGCTTCCTCCACTCATCTTGGCTATTGCATAGAATCATAGAATAATAGAATGGTTTGGGTTGGAATGGACCCTAGGACCTTAAAGGTTATCTGGTTCCAATCTTGGTCAAGGCTCATCCAGCCTGGATTGAAGACTGCCAGGGTTGGGGCAGCCACAGCCTCTCTGGGCAACCTGTGCCGTGCCTCGCCACTTTCACAGTCAAGAGTTTCTTCCTAATATTTAATCTAAATCTACTGTCTTTCAGTTTAAATCCATTCATGCTTGTTCTGCCACTACACGCTCATATAAAAAATTTCTCTCCATCTTTCTTATTGGCTCCCTTCTTGCACTGGAAGACCACAATTGGGTCACCTTGAAAGCCTTTCCCAGGTTGAACAAATCCAATTCTTTCAGCCTTTCCTCATACGAGAGATGATCTATCCCTCTAATCAACTTGGTGGCCCCCTCTGGACTCACTCGAGCAGGTCAATGTCCTTCCTGTGCTAGAGACCCCAGAGCTGGATGCAGCACTCCAGTTGTGGTCTCATCAGAGTGAAGCAGAGAGGCAGAATTGTCTCCCTCAACCTGTTGCCTACACTGCTTTTGATACAGCCTAGGACACAGTCAGCTTTCTGCGCTTTAAGCACACATGCCTGGCTTCTGCGCAGCCTCTCATCCAACAGCACCTCTAAGTCCTCAGCAGGGCTGCTCTCTGTTAATCTCCTGGCCTGTTCCTGTTTCAGACACATTCTTCTTGCTTGAGAATGGCTTTCCAGATATTTTTCACCCTTAAAAAATAAAATTACATAAATGTGTGAAAATGAGTCAGCTGGAAAGTCCCCATCATGAGCTTGGAGCAGTCTTGTCTAGTGGAAGGTGTCCCTGCCTATGGCAGGGGATTGGAACTAGATGATCTTGAATATCCCTCCAACCCAAACCATTCCTGGATTCTAAATCCTCCACAGAAACAAGTTACCAAAATTTGATGGTCACAAAGCCCTAGTAATCACAGTTTCTGTGCTGGGTTTATGTTTTTCATCTAACCAGGATTGGACTTTTGCAGAATGTATTGAAATTTATGGCAATAAAGTTGTCATCAGTCATTGCAGTGTTTTAACCTGGCAGTTAATGCCACATGCTCACTGCTTGCTCACCTCTTCCCTCTCAGTGGAGTGTGGAAGGGAATTATGGAAAAAAAAGAGTAAATTTTGTGTGCTTAGATAAAGATTGTTTATTAGGGCAGTAAAGGAAGAGACACTGCTGCTACTACTACTACTACTACTACTACTACTGACAAAATATTTAGATACAAAAAATCTGATGCCTAACAAAATTGCTCACCACTGCCATCTCTTTAGTGACACGTGTTTATAAAATACTTCTCTTACCCCCAGATTACCAGATCACTACTTTTCTTGGTGTACTGTTGCATGTGATAGAGAGAGAGCTTTTCTTCTGCTGCTATTAGAAGACACTGTGCATATATAGAATATTCACTCTCCCACATCTTAGGGCCAAAAGTGATCACTATTTTTCTCTGGTGTGACATTCGGCATTAAATATAAACTTTGAAATTTTACATTGTGAGATCAAAATGGTAAAATTAAATTGGAGAAGATGAATGAATATTGCCAGTTTTCACATTAAAAATGCCTTTTCGAAGATTCATGCACAAAGGGAAATGCTTACATTGTTTCACATAACAAACAGGCTGTTGGCTAGAAGACTTCTACTTTGGCACTATTATTATTATAACTTATTGTATATTACGGCACTGTCCACAGTTATAGATAGCTCTGTAATAAATGACAGATTCTCTTTCCTTCTCCCTTTCTGATTGAGTGATTGCAAAGACGCTGTCCCTGTCATGCTTCACACCCATGCTGAATATCATAGAATCATAGAAATTTAGAGGTTGGAATGGACCTTACAGATCATCTAGTCCTAACTCCACCTGCCATGGGCAGGGACACCTCCCCACTAGACCAAGTTGCACAAGGCCTCATCGAACCTGGCTTTGAACACTTCCCTAGGCAACCTGTGCCAGTGCCTCATCACCCTTGCAGTAAAAACCTTTTTCTTAATATCTATCTTAAATTTCTCCTCCTTCAATTTGAGCCCTTTACCCTGTGCCCTATCATTGCAGTTTCTCATGAAGACTCCCTCTCTGGCTCCCCTGTAGGCCCCCTTCAGACACTGATAGGCTGCTGTGAGGTCTTCACACAACCTTCTGTTCTTCAGAATGAACAGCCCCAACTTCCTCAGCCTGTCTTCATAGGGTAGATGCTACAGTCCTCTTACCAACTTTGTGGCCTGCTGCAACAGTTCCAGTCCCTTCTTATGCTTGATACACCAGAAAGGCATGCAGTAGTCCAGGTGGGGTCTCACAAGATGTCGTGGTTTAACCCCAGCTAGCAACCAAAACCACGCAGCTGCTTACACACTCCCTCCTCCCTTCTCTTCCCTCCCAACTCAGAGGAATGGGGAGGAGAA
>NW_008664694.1:5130-39734 GCF_000695815.1 Acanthisitta chloris | reverse complement strand
ATATATATATATATATATATATGTAAAATATATGCTTAGTATATGTGCTCTATGTATACATTGTGCATACATATTTATATATAAATAAGAAATAATTCATGTTCTTCAGTAAGGTCTCATAGCTCCAGTCTGCTGTGTTAAGCACCAGTGAAACTCTGGAACTCAGCTAACTTCATTTCACAGAAGTATGAGAGGATTTTGTTAATTTCCATATAATAATTTTTTAGAACTTTATTTTTTAGTTTGCCTTAAACTGCAATGTTCTGTTTTCTGTGGGGTTTTGACTTGTATTTTTAGTCAGAGAATGCTCTTTGACCAAATGATAAATTGTTTTCCTTGGGTTTATATGTCTAGGCCAAAGAAAAAGAAGAGAGACTCCTAAGAAGGCAAATTAACAGAGAGAGACTTGAAGAAAAACGTAAACAGAAAGCTGCAGAAAAAACAAAATCCCTGAAAACTGGAAATCAAAATGCTAAAGGTATGAGAAGTAAAGATATGATTAGCCCCCACCACCCTGTGCTTGCTTACTCTGTCTAGAATAGAACACTCAGCTTTAAATAATGGTCATCTCTCTGTAATTGTTTCCCTTAATAACCCAACGTTTCACCAGTGATGTAACAGAAAATGGTATAATTCAAATTATTACTGTGTAATTTCATCTCTGCTTTTCGTATATCATTACACTGCTTCAACTCAATACCTATATATACTGGTAGTCTGTGCTTCACATTGGTGCTCTCTCTGTACTGCTTTTGGACATGTTCATAGCTGAAACAGTAATATTATGACATGTATGTGTTTCATCATTTGTGTATTATTTTAGGAAAGAGGGGCGTGCACTTAGAAGAACCTTCGTCGAGAAGCCTGGAGTCAAAAGCTACTGGTACCAGTATTAAGGATGCACTTAAAGAACAGAAATTTTTAGAAAAAAAAGTGGCCTTGAGCAGAAAAAGAAAAAGAGATTCAAGGTACTTAGGTATTTGCTTAAAAAGAATTAAGGTTTTGAATTTTCATTTCTGCAGATTGGAAAGGTTCTTTTCAACTTTGCACTTAGCCTTATCCATTTTGACCAGTTTCCTCTTAAAATAATCACATAATTTTGTTACAAATGGGCATGAAGTTCAGGCAGAAAATCAAATTATAGCTGCTTAAATATATTGCAGCTCAGACTGCAGTAGCTGTTCACACACAGAATGGTAATAGAGGCACAAGAATGGAAAGCTTTTACGTGTTTGTGCATTTAATATGTAAGTCAACTTGGCTTCAACTTTAAACTGATGTTTTATGTACACATGTACATAACTGTTTGCATAGGGATATGTATGGGGCAAGGAGAGCTCTTACCTGTTTTACAGGGACAACTGCAGTACTAATATTGCCATACCAATACTGCTTTAAGACACTGATATCCAGAGGATATTTTTGAACTTGATACACATAATTTAACAAGAGAAAAAAGCTTGGGCAAATTGGTTAGTCAGAAGTTTGGGTGATCATGTTCTATTTCTATATTTTTAATGATCATTTCTCTCTTGCCTTCAGCTTTGAAAGCAGAAAGTTTGCAAACTAATGTTAGGCTGATACTGGGGTTTTTTTATTAAATTGTCCAAATACCTGTTTCAGGCATGCTGAGGATGGCTGCAGAAAGAAGCATGAGCCATCTGAAGAAGATTCTAAAGAAATGCAAAAGACAAATGAGGTATGTGTCTCTTAGATACAAACCTTTTAATTGTAGTGATCCTTTTGCATATGTCCACACCAAACTTAGCATTCATTATCATGAATTAGTTTTTCTCTGCCAGTTCTTTCAGTTGTATTAGTGATCTGACAGCACTGTAGAAATGTTTTCTGAACAAAAACAGCCACTGGACTACATGATCTATGTATTCAGTGCTGATGCTAAGTTGTAGTAGAACATGAGATGAGTTTAAGCCCTGTTCTGTGAAGTATTTTGGGGTTTGAAAAAAGAACAAAGCATCTTACATGCTAAGTTTTGAGGAGCTTGATCTATTTAACATCTCACTGGGAAGTTCAAGGAAAACTGAATGGAAAGAATTTTTAGAGTGAGGATTTTTATCAACAGCATTGTTTAAATTTTAAAAAGTGATAGCTGAAAGTTCAAATGGAAGTCTAAAATTAGCTTTTATAGGTTTTGGTGCTTTGTTTGCTTTTGGGGTTTTTTTTGGTGTGGTTTTGTTTTAACAGACAGCATAATGACTGAAGTAACTTTATGGAATGCTTTAATTTCTGATTGTCCATTCAAAAATCTGTTAATCGTTTTAGAAAGAAAAATCACCTTATGAAGAAAAGATAATAAAGTTCAGACAGACTGCTTAAAGTTAATTTCTCTGTTTGGATTTTTCCACAATGGCAGATGTTGGAAATGGAAATGACAAAATTAATTTTCTTACTGCCTATATTGTAGGTGAATTTTATTACATTATAAGGGTATTCTCTGGAGTGTTATTGTTATGGAGTGTTTGTCCTTGAGAGTTCAGTTTGGTCACATAGTGAAGGAACTGTGTAACATTTACTGATACATATATATAAATATTTTCTTTGTAGGCTTGTGAAAAAATTCCTTCCAAAGAGCTGAAGCATAATCATGGGAAAACTGAAACCTCTAAACAACTTAGAAGACTTTCAGAATCAGTGCATTCTACTGAGGAAGGCAAAAGTGATTCTAAAGCAGAAAAAGAACATAAAAGAAAAACCTCCACTTCTCTTCAGGCTGAAGGAACCCAGCAGGACAGTGAATCAAAGGATCCAAAAAGAGCACAGGATAGAGCAGAAGTCAATACTGAAGAACCACAGAAGCAGAAAATCACATCTAAAAACGAAAAACACCCCAAAAAAGATCATGATGCAGAAATTCAACATACGAAAAATGCTGCCAAAAAAGAATCCAAATCTTACAGAGATAAAAATGAAAAGGAAAGAACTGCTTTAGAAGATAAAGTTTCTTTAAAGCACAAACATAAAGGAGATGGTATTCACAAATCAAGTGAAGATGGTGAACTCCATTCATCGGAGAGAAGTTTGAAAGGAGAGGATGGTGGCCAGAAACATAATCAACAAGTAAAGGTTTCCTCAGATGACAAATCTGAAAGAAAAAGTAAACACCGAAGTGAACGGAAAATATCTGTAACAGGAAAAGATGGAAAAAACACTTCTGAGTCAACCTTAAAGACTGAAGAATCTGTGAGGAAAGAAAATAAAAAAGACAGACATCTCTCAACAGAAAAACCAAGAGCAGAAAACAAGGCCAAAAGGTCCCTGAGTGATTCTAGGCCACAAAAGGATTCCCTAAGTGCCTCAAAACAACCTGCTTCTGCATCACACAGGAGGAGCGAAAGCTACTCTGAAGATAAACATGAAACAGAATCAACTAACTGTGATTGTAATTTAAAACATGAAGATGGTGTTCATAAAGATAGACGAAGATCAAAGAGCCTTGCAGAAGACAAGATTTTGTTAAGGTCCAGGTCAAAGAGTCATAGTAAACAGTTAAAAGCATCTGAATCAGAATTACAGGAAAATTTAACAAAACAAGAGACTGGTCAGAAACTAGACAAAGATAAGAGCCTGGAAGATGGTGATTCAGATAAACAGCACAAATCCAAGAATGATGACAAAGTTGAGGAGAGTGGTGGTGAGTGTGAGCTTATGAGTGACACGCAGTCAACTCAGGGATCACAAAAAGACTCAAGTCACAGAGTTAAGTTACATTCTGGAGAAAGAGGATCTGCAAAAGAGAAATCTAGAGGTGATAAAGATTTGAGCAATTCCAAATTAGAAAGAAAGATCTCTGCAGAAGGTCACAAAAGCAGAAACTTAAAGCATAGCAACAAGGAAGTAAAGAAGAAGGAAGAGAGCATCAAATTGGAAGATAAAGATAATAAAGAAATGGATAGTGGCCATGAAAAAGTATTGAATGTCGCAATGGATAAAAAACAAAGCAAGAAGATATCCAGTGAAAATAGAAAAGGCAGTGTATCAAATCAAGATTTACTTAAAGATGAAAAGAAATCAGCTAGCACAACTGAAAGCAGCCAGGCACCAGCCCCTCAAAAGGCAAGTGTGAATAATGATGACTTGCATTCTCGTCGTGAGGAAGAGCTGATGGAACTTGATTTGAAACAAGCAAAAGTGCAGGAAACATCTAACATCAAAGGGAAAAACATTCAAAACTCACTTCAAGCCACAGATGCCAAGTATGCAGCAAAAGAAAAGGTATCTATTTCAAATAAGGAGATAAAACACAGCTTGGCAGATCCTGAAGCCTGTGAATCGCCTGCAGCTGAAAAAGCTGTTAAACAAGAAGATAACTCTAATAAACAAGTTGGTGCCTTAGACACTTCGTCCAAACAAGCTTCCATGGATCAAGGACCCAGTAAACAAGGGGCTTATAACATGAGTGTTGCGTGTGAAACAAGTGGTAGAGTCTTACGGAATGTGCCCAGTAGGGATCGAGGTTCACAAGATAGCAGAAGACCAAAGAATTTAAAAACTGTGATAAATTCTAATGCAGATGATGTTCCTTTAGCAATTAATTCTTCCAGAGAAGATGCTGCTGATGCAAAATCCATGGATATGGATATCTCAGATTTTACAGACTCCTTAGGTAGTATATCTAAAGAATGCCATAATTCAGATGGGACTTCTTTATTGGAAGATACTTCCATTTTGAAGAATGATGCCACACAGGTTGTATGCATGGAACAAGATAGTGCAGCACCAAGTTCTGTCATGAAAGATAATGGTGGACACACCATCATGACAAACAGTATAGAAAAAGATAATGAGGTGCCTCAGCCTGATGACCAGGCAATGGAAGACAGTACAGCTGGGTTACCTAGTCAAGAAGATGACAATGAAGCAGCAAAGTTGGAAAGCACTCGGGAAAGGGAGTTGAAAAGAAAAGAGGAAAACTTGATGTCTGACGTAACTGAACATTGTGGAGATGTAACAACAAAAGAACTTCCCCTAAGAAGAAAAGAAAGAGGGTGCTCGAATACAGATTCTTCCACAAAGGGAGAAAGAAGCACAATGGTTGATAATGTGGAGAAGAATGAGGTGCATGATATTGATGATATGATAGAGTCTTCCTCTGTGTTAGTGCCTGCAAGAGTTCCTGAGGAAACAGTCAAAGGCTCTGCTGTTATAGCCAGTGAGCAAGAAGGGAATAGTGTGGTTGGCATGGAAGATAAAAATGAAAGCAATGCAGTAGGTACCAGTGCAGGAAGTAGTAAACTTAGTTTGTCGTGCAGCAGCCTACAAACGACTCCAGCCACTGTGATAGGAACTAGCACAGAAAAGATCACTGAGAGCGCTGCAATGGCGACTAGTACAGGAGAAGAAGGAGCTGAGGGTGCATCACGTTCTGAAAAGGACAGTGATGCTACAACCACTTGCTCAGAAGAAAGTGAGGTGACAGTAATGTGCACGAGCATAGAAGCTGATGAAGGTTTCACAACAGACATATGGGTAAAAAGTAGTGAGGGCTGCAGTTTCATCACAGGAGCAGATGTTGGTGACTGTACTGTTGCAGCAGCTGAAGAAGGTGGTGGCAGTGTTGTCACTGAAGGATTAGCAGAAAGTGAGAGTTTCCTAACAAGTACAGAAGGAGGAGAAAATGGTGACTGTACCATGGTTGATGCAGAACAAAGTGGTAAGGATTCAGTCAATGCAAGTGGAGTAGAAATTGAAGACAGTGTTAACAGTGCTGGGGCAGAAGAAAAAGATGATGCTGTGACTAGTGCAGGCTCTGAAGAAAAGCGAAAGACCTCAACTTGTGTAGATACAGGCAAATCAGAAAGTTCTGTATCCTGCTTAGGTGAAGTGGAAAGCGATGGAGCTGTAACTAGTGCAGGGACAGAAGCAGGTGAAGGATCCACCAGTGGTGACAGCTCAGGTGAATTTAGGGGCAGTGTGACAGCTGGCCAAGTAAAAGAACATGAAGGTACTGTGACTTGCACAGGTGCAGAAGAAAGAGGTCATAACTTCGTCATCTGCTCTGTGTCTGGTACAGATACCCAAGGAGAAAGCACAGTAACTGGTGCGTGTATTGCAGTGGTCACAAACAACAGTGCCACGACTGGAACTAGTGGTGACAAATCTGAGGATGCTGTAAATGGTGAAAGTGCAGTGACCAGCACAGGCATAACTCCAGAAGATGATGCTGAAATTTCAGTAGTCTGCACAGGGCTAGAAGACAGCAATGAGGGATTTGCAGTTTGTTTAGAAGCTGAAAAATGTGAAAGTCTAATGGACAGTACAAGGGCAAAGGAAGACACTAATATCACTACAGTCAGTGTAGGCCTGTGTGATGATGAAGGTTTTGTGACTAGCACAGGCTCAAAAGAAGAGGATGAAGAAGGTGAGGACATTGTGACCAGTACAGGAAGAGGAAATGAAGAAAGTGAGCATGCTTCTACTTGTACAGGAATGGAAAGTGAAAATGCACTAATTTGTTTAGGTGCAGAAGAAGGCGAAAGTTCCATTATCTGCATAGTTGCTGAACAGATGGAAGCTGAGTCAGGAGTGGCTGGCACAAATTCAAATAAGCTTACTGTTGACAGCATGACAAGTGCAGAGAAAGAAGCTAATTGTGGCACAAACTGCAAAAATGATAAAGGGATTGTTGAAAGCAGTGTAACCAGTGCAAGTGCTGCAGATGAGGGTGCCTCGACTGCGTGTATGGGAAAACATGAAGGTACCTTGCTTCCCTTAGATGCTGAGGAATGTGAAGGTCCCATGACTAGTGCTATGGCAGTGCAAGATGCGACTCAGTTTGGTGCTGAAGACAAGCATGAGAATGCCATGACTTCCTTTGACAGCAGAGAACTTGATGCCTCTATAAGTAGTGCAGTTGCAAAGGAAGATGAGACTTCTCTTAGTCCTGCTGACAGAGAAGAGAAAGTAAAAGGTGATATCATCTCTACCAGTACAGTGGAAGATGCTCCCTTACATTCAGCCATGGATGCAAGAGCAAATGGAAGTGGAGAAAGCTCTACAGTCTTGATAGACACTGAAGACACAGAAGTGCCTATGCCCAGTACAGCTACAGAGTGTGTGCATACTTTTAGCAGTAAGCATGAGAAAGATGAGTGCACTATGATTTCTACCAGTATTGTGGAGGAATTTGAGGCTCCTATGTCAAGTGCAGCAATTGGATATGATGGTCAGCTCCCCTCTGAGAAAACAGAAGAGATAAATGAGAATGCTATGGTTTCTATAGATATGGAAATATATGAGGTTCCCATGCCTAGTGAATCCAGTGCAGGAGGAGATGACGATGATGATGAAAGTCACCCAACTGCTAGTGGTAAGGAAGAAAAAGATGAGTGTGCTATGATTTCCACAAGTGTTGTGGAAGAACAAGTAATCCTGATGTCAGGTGAAGTCTCAGAAGAGGCGATTCAACATGTGTCAGACACAGAGTCAAAAAATGAAACAGTAATGATCTCTACAAGTACAGCAGAATGTTTTGAATCTCCTATGTCTAGTGTAGCTATGCAGGATGAAAACAAACTCACTGCTTCAGAAACAGAAGGAAGATATGAAGCTGCTATGATCACTACAAGCATGACAGAAGAATGTGAGATAGTCCTGATCAGTGCAGCACCACAAGCTGAAAGTCAGCTCATTGTAGCAGAAGGAGATGAAGATGCCATTCTCTCTCCAAATGCATCAGAGGAATGTAAGATTGTGGAGACCACTGCAACTGTAGATGAACAGTTTGGACTAGCTGCTTTCGATGCAGATGGGAAGAGCAAAGGCTCTGTGATATTTGTGGGAGAATGTGGAGCTCCTGTGCTGAGGGTGGCCACAGACAGTGAAGATCAACACGCTGCTTCAAGTATGGGAGATAAGGAGGAGGGGGCAGTGATCACGCTGAGCACAATGGAAGAATGTGATAGTCTCTTCACCTTTACAGTCATAGAAGAAAGTCAACTTGCTGCTGAGAGTACCGAAGTAAAAGACAAGAGTGAGGAAATTTTTAATACTCCTAGCCAGATTGAATGCCTCCTATCAACTACTGGCCCAGAAAAAAGTGGAAATTCTTTGCTTGTCCTTGGTAGAGAGAGTGAGACACATGAGAGTGGGGTGGGGGCAGGATCTGCTGTGTCTCAGACCACAGTAGACAGTGAAATCACAGAAACTGATGAAAATTCAGTGAACCTCATGAGTGTAGATGAAGCCCTTTGTGTGGAGATTAGTACGGAGACTGCTGAGAGTCCAAGTCCTTCCTTAGAGGCAAGTGAAGATGGTGAGCAAGCTGAAGATGTTTTGCATGAGGATGTTACATCAGAACTCTCTTGTTTGGTTTCAGAAGCAGCAGTAGAGAGTGAAACTCTAAAGAATGTAAACTATAAATTGAACTCAAACTTGCTTTTAGAAAGTGACTTTTCTGAAATAAGGACTTCCCTGCCTAAGACACAGGCTCTTTCCTTAGTTCCTGCAAATGAAGTGACTGTAAATACCAGCCATGGTGAAGGGGCAATAGAAGCTGAATTAGAGGAAAAAAGTGACCTCGCTTTGCATGTAGAAGAGCTATGTGACAGTGATGACAAAACGAACTCAGTCAGAATAGGTGATAATGGCACTGAAGTTCCTTTACAAAAAAATAATGCAACCTTTAATTCAGGTGAGAATTCCTTTTTTTTTTTTTTTTTTACATTCCAGTTTATAACCTGTCATATAGATGAATTTTATCATTATTACAGTTAGAAATAATTTGCATTGTTCAAATAGATCTCATTTCTTTGTTGGTTGCAAAACAGCTATTAATAGTACATTTAAGAATTGATGACAGATACTTAAATAAGCATGTGATTCTGGGAGTATAGGACTGAGCAAGCACAACTATCTGAGTTGTGTTAGAAAACAAATATTATTACAAATCATGTTGTAAACAACTGTTATAAATAGGAGCTAGGAAAGTGTAAACTGCTACGTAGTTAAGTATTTCTGTCTTAGTGCTTTCCTCAACCTTTGTTGTCCATTGACGTAGCCTCTCAAAGTACGAGCAGCAATGGCACTCATTCTGTGGACTGCAACCACAATTTAATCACTCACATGCATCATTGATGAATTACCATGTTATAACTATTCCTTTTTGTTTAGGAAAAGCTGTATAAACAGATTTCTGAAATAGACTGTAGAAGTCATGTGAAAATGCTCTGTGCCATGGCTTGTTTTTCAGATGTTACAAGCATATAGCTGTTCCCCTGGGGAATGAAGTGGATTGGGATTTTAAGGTTTTCTGAAATGACATTGATGCTAACAGAAGCGACTGAGTTTTCAGCCTCTGTGGAAATTGGATAATTACAGTGGTTATGGTTCTAGACCTTATGGATTTAAACCTAATTGTCACTTAAAGCAAAATATTATCCTCAGTGTGAACTCTTAGTTCTTCATTAACTCTTAGTTCTTACTACATAACTTCTTAGTTTGCTGTTTGGAATTTGGTCTGAAAAATCTGTTGGTGGTTTTTCTTCAAAGGAAAAGCAAGAAAAAAAAGCTGTGGTAAATCCTGATAGCCTATATTTTCCAAGCCTTTTGTATTTAAGGAAAACACAGAAGTACTTGTGTTCTTGCAGATGCCAAGTTGGGGTTTTATTGAGCTGGTTTGCTGTAGACAGACTTGCTATTGTTTCTGTTGTCTATGGGAAGGCTTTAAATTCATGTGCTGTGTTCATGAGGTGGTATTGAGAAATAGCATCCTACTGTAGCATAAGTGCAGCATAATGTAATCTAATAATTTTAACGTATTTGTATTTCATTAGGCAATAATGCAGCTTTACCAAAGTTGGCAGAAGAACCAGAACTTGAAAGTGACTTGAGAACTGATGAGGTATTTATGTTGCTTTGAAAATTTTTACTATACTGTTTCTTGTATAATCTTAAATCATCCTGGGAGAAGGAATCTTGCTGTACCTTTTGATTTTTGTGCAGCAAAAATGGCACTTGGACTTCAAAACCTTTCAAGAGTCATTTTTCAGTGTGTTCAGCTCTACTCTTCTAGGCATCTAGCACTTAAATTCTGGGCTTTCCATGTTATTCTGTGTTAGAACTGATTCCCTCCCTCAGTTATACTCATTCTGTGACATCCACAGACCCCCAAACTGACCACAGAGTGACCCCAGGATTCACCTGGTGCCTCCAACGCCTCAACCCGGAAGTGGCGCCGCTTTTTTTAGAGTTGGTCATACTGTGTGCATGTTGCTTGTGATAGTGCTTGTGAAATAGTCACACACTCCTAAGCTCTCACACTTGACAACTTCTAGTTTAGTTCTGTGAAACAGTAAACATACAAGGCTGTTTGTTTTGTTGTATCACTTCCTTGCCAGTCTCAGACTCCCCCGTCCTCTCTGTGCCTGAGCAACACTTGCTGCTGTTCTGTTCTGATAACTACAGCTCTTTATCTGCTGTTACAGGAGAGTGGGGTGTCCTGGATAACCCAGGGTGTTGGGGCTCCTAGTCACCTATAGCTTGCATAAGACTGGAGCTGAGTTTGTTTGTGTGTCTGGGCTGTGATCCATGGTAGCCAGGATTCCACACAGGTTAATTCTTCATTCAGATGCAGGAGTCCATCCACGTATTCATATCTTGCCAAACTCTGAGAATAAGCTTTTTCAGGGAGAACATGGCTCAGAGTCTCCCAAACATCTATGAAAGGGAGGATCTCTGCAGGGCTACTGGCAGCAGCTCCAGGGCAGACCAGCTGATGATGCCTGGGATGCACTTCAGGAAAATCCGAGTCAGCTTCAGTCTGGTGGGATTTACTGGTTAGAGTTGAGTTCCACCTGCAAACAGCTGTACTGTTCATCAGCAAAACATGGTTGATGTATAGCCTGGAACCGTAGCTGAGTTTGCAAGTCCAGATCAGACTGAAGTACACTTTGCTTCATATAGCAGTGTCTGTGCACCAGTAACTTAGAGCTGATCTCTAACTTGTTTTTTGTTTAAAAAAAAAAGAGTCCACCCAAAACACATGAGCTGGAAAGAATTCATTGTACCTTGTTATATGTTGCTGATCCTTTTGTTCTCTGTATATGTGAACATTTCTAGAATATTGCTTTTATTTGGGTCTCAGAGTAGGCATTGCACCTTGACTTCCTGAGATGTCTCTTCAAATCTGCTTTTTTAAACTGATCTGTGGCATTAATGTTAACCCTAAGGTCAAGGCTAGGCACTGTACTGTTGAACAGTAATGTGACTTAGCTCTGACAATGCTCCTTCTGAACATTTATACTGATGCCTCAATAAGGAAGCTTGTGAAGACTTTTATAGATCATGAGAAGACAATGTTGATCGTGACATGAGGGAGGAGAGTGAGATGTACTTGTTCTGAATGTCTGTTTCTTCTGATTTTTTATTTAGTCACAACAGCCTGAAAGTCCAAGAAGTGAAGAGGAATGTGTGGATCTTCATGCTAAAAAATTGGAAAAAGGTGATTTTTTTACACTTACTTTTCATGCTGAAGAGGCTGTTACTTATGATGGGAGGGTTGCAGATTTGTTATATACTATGTGTAGAGGAATTGAAGAAAGCCTTCAGAAATCTCCTTTAATGTTTCTAGGAGTTCACGTGGCTTTGAATTTGGTTTGTGAGAAAGGAGGAGGGTCAGACTTTCCTTCTAATACGATATGCTGAAAGAAAGGTGGAAAACATTTAGGATTTCAAAAAAAAGGAAGACTGCTAACATTCTATTTAAAATCAATAAATGCAGAAATATATTTGCCCAGGAAATAGACAGCAACTTTGTCAAAGAATCTCCCTTATAAACTTAGAACATCTTGGGTTTTGGGTGTTGTGACAGGCCCTGTGAGGATATGATGATAGTAAGTACTATATGACAAGTCAGAGACTTCTAAGTTTCGAGGGGTTTTTTTTAATCTTGCTCTCCAAAAGATTAAAATATTTGTGGCCATCCACTGAAATTTGAAGAGCAGTTCTAAGAAGGTAATCATCTAGCTAGAAATCTCGATTAGTCAGCTTGAATCTGTGCTCAGTAATTCCTTTTCCATGTATTACACTAATCTTTAGTAGGACCAAAAGGAAAAAAGAATCCATGTTTCCCAAAACCATATTACATGTTGCAATTATTTGGCTTTCCTGTTAAAGGAGAAACAAACCCCTGCTTTGTTCCCATCTTGAGGGATTTCATGCTGCAGATGCATTAGAGAGATGTTTACAACACTGCCAGATGAGTGTTAATCCTCAGTTACTGGAGTAACAAGCAGAACTAAAGTGAATCCCAAGAGGTACCAGCGTTACTGCTGCATACAGAGTCCAGAGAAGTTAAAGATTTATTTCCTCTTATGGAAAGCTGCAGCTGAAAGCCTAAATGCTATGAAAGGACACACTGTTAAGCTTACTTGTACATTTCTAGACATGCATACCAAAATAACCATTTCCCAAATAAGAAACAAAAGTGGGAGTAAAGTGAGATAGGAATGTTGGTGTAAAACCGTGGAATCCTTTTTATTCTCAGGGTAGGTCATTTTCACATACCTGTTTTCATGGTGGTGTATATTCATCTGAGTGATAAGAGACACAGTGCTCACAAGGAAGGAAATGTAAACCCTGAGAATGGGTTAGAGGAATGTCAGCTTCAGTACAGCAGATCAAAAATTTGAACCAGTTTTTCTGTACCGTGAGGTTTCTTTGAAGTGCCTGTAAAACTGTGCCACTTCCCATCCCTCAGTCACCCAGACAGACAGTACTTAAAATTTAAAGTGAGCAGACTGAACTGGCTGTGATAATCTTGTTTCTTGTAAAATGTTTAACAAAAATCCATTTGTTGTGTAAATCATGTTGGATATGACATGTACTGAAGAATAATGCTTTGGAGCTCTTGGTAGAGAGGGGTTTTTTTTCTTCTTCTCCCCCACAATAATCTCTCTTTATATATCTACATGCATATATACATACAGCTCAACATACGTAAAAGGAAGTTGTTTAAAAGACAAATGTGTGTCCTGTCATGAGTATGAACAACAGACACAGTAGTTTAGTAGTCCAAGATTCTTTGGAATGTAAACAAATCATTGCTGTTTGAGTGGGTAGGATCTAGCTCTTCATTTGACACTGCTTTAAAAATTGAAAGATGTGCAGCTCAGCAGTAAAGCTGTGGAAGAACTGTTGCTTAAACATGTACATTTCAGAAATGAGCCACAAGTTACATAGAACTGTATGTAGAAGAGTGGGTTTATTGCATTACAGGTTTATGTTCTTACTCTAGCTGAAAGGAAAACTGCTTGGAATGTTTTAGCAGCTTTTTTTAATTGAAATATTAACTCTGCCTATGTGAATCAGATTTTTAAGAAGGCTCAGTGGAGCAGCTTCTTTAGGATTCTCTTTATGTATTGAAAGTTAGAGAATTTTTTCAAAATTCCAAACCACTCATGAGCTCTTGTAATTCATAATTATTTTCCCTATTTTTGTGGTAGAGAAGGCTAAGGCTCTACTTTGTCAGAGTTAGAGTATAGTAGAGTCTAGCAATTAGACAATTCCCTTACTGCACTCTGTCAGCTGCAGCTCTCACTAGTACAATTATGCAAACTTTAGTTGTCTGGAAGCATAATGTTCCAGCATGTCTTTGATCACATTTTACTTCATCTCATGATTCAGCACCTAGGGTTGTGATGGGTTAAATTGTGATTGATGCAAATGATAGAACTATATTTGAAATGTCAAAGTCACCCTGTATTTCTGAGGTGATTCCCCTTGATAACCTGTGTTTTAAACATAAGGTGGTTCTGTTATCCTGTGCTTGAGAAATCCATATTCTTGCTTTGTATATTGTTAAAGAGAAGATGTCTCTTGTTTCCAGCATTGTATGTAAGTTTTATATAGTTTCAGGATCTCTGGAATCCTTTCAGAGAGGTGAAGTAGAGCATACTGTGATACTTTGCTCTTGCTTAGCTTTTTGATTGTGTTGTAATTATGTTTTAATAGACTTGCTGCAGAGGAATGCTGCTTCAGAAAAAGAAACTTCTCATGTAAGTTCTTGGTTTTAAATTTATGCTCTATGCTGCTTTTTCCTATTTCTGCATTTGCTTCTATTTACATTAAATATTCTCTCAAGGCAAATACTATTTTTGTATATTCAGACCCTACATATATTGATATTGTGCAGCTGTGTAGGTTGATGTCTAATTATTCTTTCAAATCTGCCAGCAAAGAAATCTTGTATTGTTGTTCAACAGTCTATGACTATTTCAAGACTGTTGTTAATTGGCAGAAAAAAGAAGTTTGATTGTCCTCCAGGAGAACAGAGTTAAAAAAAATAGGGATTGTTCTTGGAGCTTTTGATCAGGACTAGAAACCTGCTATTTTAATACAGTCTGCTGTGGTTTCAGGAGAACATACATGTATAAAAGGATGACTGGGGAAGTTGAACTGTAAAGTGTATCTTGCAGAACAGAAACCAGATATTTAACACAGTTGGCAAACTGAAAATGCGTTTGTGGTTTCTTAAACTTTGTAGATTCACAGATTGTTAAGGGATTGGAATGGACCTTACAGATCATCTAATCCCAACTCCCTGCCCTGGGCAAGGACATCTCCCACCAGAGCAGGTTGCTCAGGGCTTCATCTAACCTGACTTTGAACACTGCCAGGGCTGGGGCAGCCACTGCCTCCCTCAACAAACTGTGTCAGTGTCTCACCACCCTCACAGGAAAAAATTTATTCCTAATATCTAACCTAGATTTTCTCTCCTTCAGTTTATACCCATTACTTCTTGTCCTGTAGATTCAACTTGAGTAGCAAATTTATGTATTACTGTATTGTAATGCTGGTTGGACACATTTCTGGTGCCAGTGAGATACTTCTGTTGTTCCTGCATGCAGGAGAGTGTCCTTTAAAACAGAAATATTTTGTGTGATTTGCCATGATGAACTGCTTTTAAAACATAGTAGGGTGGTTAATTCATTCTGAGACTATTTTCAGTAAAAATATCTATCAGAAATTCTGAAAATATGATGAGTTGTTTCCTGGTGCTATTCTACAGTAGTAATGTTACTTGAGTGCTGGGAATAAATTTCTATTGTGAACTGCTACTTTCCATTTTAATACGTGTACTCAAAAGGAGCAAGCAGGAAAAAGTTTCTCCTTTCTGTGTTTATAAACTTTATGGGAAAAAAAAGGAAGGTATGGAGTTACCTTTCTTTGTGTTTTATGTGTAGGTGGAAAACTTGGATACTCAGAAAAGTGAAGAACATAGATCTGGAGGAATGCAATGTAAATCTTCAGAAACAACAGATAAAGAAAAATGTAAGTGATACAGAACTGCACAAATTAGTGCAAAGCTTTTCTGCTGCAAAACAAAGTTCTGCTGTGGTTGGGCCATAAATCATGAATCATCAAGGTTAGAGGACACTTTTAAGGTCATCAAATCCAACCATTAACCTGACACTGCTGTAACCCCTAAACCATATCCTCCAGCACCAGATCCAGGTGCCTCTTAGAAACTTCCAGGGATGGTGACTCCACCACCTCCCTGGGCAATCTATTCCAGTGCCTGAACACCCTAACAGGAAGAAAAATTTTCCCAACATCTGGTTTGAATCTCCCCTGTCTCAGCTTATGACCATTCCCTCTCACTGCAGCCATGGCAGAAGCTAATATAAAAGTGATGTGAAAATATGACGTGCAGAAGACACTTCTTTTAACTCTTCATATTACTTGGTTTTGCAGGCAACCAACTGATTCCTCAGGATGTGAAAAGAGATGATGAACAAAGTCAGTGTTCCAAAACAAAACCTGAAAACATCAAGGTATCTTCTAGAACCCTTTTTTCTGTGTGTTCTGCAATTTTAATATAAATAAGATGGAAGTCTTAGTCTTCTTTATTTCTATAGCAGTTTATTTTGGGAGGTGTTTTCATTATTAACCGCAAACTACTTTTGCATTGTCTTGAATAGAAAATGACTGACTATAGAATGATACCTTTAAAGGGGGAGACAATAGAAAAACAAGCCAGGGTCTGTGTTGAATCCCTTTGCAGTGTGCTGGACTGATTAGCACAGTAGTTTGAGATCTCATGGAGCATTGCTGGATCCAAACTGTCCAATCAGTTCAGCATCTACATGGTCATATTGATCTGGGATCTTCAAGAGAGTATTGGACTTTTTCTGACTACTGGATTTGCACTGATTACTACTAAATCAAAACAGGAACAAGTGTTCCTTTTAAGAGTATATGCAAAATATTTGGGACTATTTCACCCATGGATTTTTGATGAAGATTCACAGCATCAAAGGTCTTAAGAGACATTACAAAATCTTGATGAGTAAAATGACCTCTTGGGGTGTGGTGGTTTCTTAGTGGAAGTAACTGACGATGATCTTTAATTTGTACTAAGATGTTCTTTTCTTTCTTGTTTCAAAATAATGTAGGAAGTTATTTCAGGTGATACAGTAGAAGTGTCCAAAGAAATTGATGTAATGCATACACCTCCTAGAAGTACTCTGGAAGAAAAAGGTAATGAAACTGCCTGTTATGACAGATTTTCTGAACCCAGACTGAATGCTAGTTTATTTTCATTTGAATGATCCTGAGAGAAGTTAGGGACTTGATCCCAGCATATACTTGCATATATTCTCTAGCTGATGTCTATTCTATTACTGCTATCAAATAATGCATTTATCTTAGCTCTTTAATGGTGTTTGATGTTTGTGCTGTGCTGCCACCCATTCCCTCTGTTGGTGCTCCAGTATGTCCCTTGAGTAGGAAATCTGCCCAGGTTTATTATTGGAAATAAACAGGTAGATGGAGAAATAGCATGACCATGTGACAAGAACAACTTCTCCTCCTAACTCTGACCACAAACAAGAGGTGTCCTTACATGCTAAAATCCATGACATATTCACCATCAAAATCAGTCCTGCTTCTTTCTGTAGAGAAACCAAAGAGCCCCCAAGTTGCATTGTTATAGTTAACTTATTAACTGCACTAAAATCAATATTAAAAGATGATGCATCCACATGATTAGTATCAGCTTTGATCAACCTTAGTCTGTCTTCGTGTGAAGAGTGAATCTTCCCTAATGTTATTTTGACCTATTAAGAGTTTTGTCTCTCCTGTGAACATGTTGACAAGTCTGAAACTGTTCTGCAATGAGCTTGTATCCTCACCTTCCTATTTCATGCAATGTGTGAGAAAATGGAATAGTGGCTTGTATTTATCATACCACTTTACAGTGTGTCACACTCGTGAGCTTTTGTTTTTCCCCTTAAAATAGAAGCCCTGTCTAACTCATCTAGTGTTAGGGAAGCATTCTGGAAACCAATATACTGTTGCTATAAGGCAAACAGTGTTAATTTCTGATGTATTTTTAGGGAAGTTTGAGCTAAAGAAGAAAATAATGTTTTCAATGCACAGGTTGTGGCTTGTACCTTTTTCTTTGCCTAATAAAACAAATGTATACAACTTCTCCCTTTTTTCTTTGTATGTGTGAAGATGAATTTACTATCGAACAGGAAATGTCTGAAAAGGAAAAGTACAGTCTAGAATCAAATGAAAATTCTCCAGAGGTGAGTAGTCTTGTTCATGTTAACTCCCTTCCTGCACTTAATAGTACTTAAAATTGTCTAGAAAGCAATTCTGTAACTTGTATTGTATAGAAATCTTGTTTTCTGAAAACCTTGTCATTGATGTGGACAGTTTAGTCACTAACAAATATGACCTGGCTTTACAAAAATATTATCACTCAACAGTTTTAAAACTCACTATATTATCTCTTAGGCATAAACTTCTGATACTCTACAGTGGTGGTTGTTCTGAACCCTAGAGATTAAAATTGCTGCTGCTCCCTAGAAATGGACACTGGTCTCATAAAGACATTGGGTTTTGTCATTTGCTTTATTTTTGCCTCAAATTTAGAAGTGGGAGAAAATTTAAATACTTCATTTTTGTTTTCTTACTCAAGGCTTGAGTCACTAAGAACCATTATGGGGGAGATATTGCTAGACTTTAGCCAATGCTGAATGAAGCCTTGAATCTTCTTTTCTTGAAAATAGCAGAAAGTCTGTTATTGGGGATTTTGTGATCTGAACATCTGACCGTATTCATTCCTTGAAGTTGTCTTTCAAAGCATAAACTTCAAAGTAAGAGACATTTTTTGCTGAAGACCCTGGTTGTATAGAGAATATCACCCAACAAGTGTATTGGGATAATTGATATTAACTGTTCCATAGCACTTAATCAGCTGTTGTAGGATGTAGCCTGTGCTATGTGGCACCAGGCACCAGGAAAAGGGACTCACAGGATGCAAAATTCAGAGTTCTTGTATGGGGTAAGCCAGCAGCATTTTTGAGACCAAGTGATAGAGGTTTGGAGGGAAAGGGATCAGAAGGCACTGCATTCTCCAGGCATGTTTTTTGCCTGAGTCCAGCCACAGCAAATTGTGTACAATTAGGAGTTGTCTTGTTGTTTTGCAGCTACATCAGTTGATTTCATAACAAGCAGTGTCTCTTCCTATGGAACCTGCCTCATCCATGTATTTTACTGACAAGCCCTACTTCTGCCACTATCACAGTATGAATTCAGTTAGCAGCTCTCTTTGTATTGTATTACACAAATCCTAAATACCAATTACACTAACCAAAACATTTTTGCCCTTTACTTTTAACAGGAAAATCAGCCTGTAGTAGTGAAACGGAGAAGGGGAAGGCCTCGTAAACACCCTCTTGAAGCAGTCCAACCTGGTGGTAAGTAGCTCATAATACCTGTGTGGAAAAACAAGGAAAACAGTGACATTCAAGTTCTGAACTCATATTTCTTCCCTCAGGTGGGGAGTCAAAAGCTGATATGAGCACTGGGAATGTAAGTTCCTTTATTTTGTTTGGGTGCATTTAAACACAGTAATTCAAGAACCATTTATCTATTTAACAGTATTTCAGAAACATCTTTATGGAAAACTTGACATTTGACTTCAGCCTAAGCATACAAAAACTATTAGTAGTATCTCCTGATACAGCTGAACTTTATAAGCAAAATATAATGTTATACTGGAACATGGCAAATAACCTACCAGCATCAAACTGAGTTCACTTAATATAAATCTAAGTGTTCCACTGGTTGGCAATAAATACACCTGTGTGCAGGGTGAAATTTTGTTTGTATGTACATGTCTTTTAATTTGTGCTGAGAGTAATTTTGGCCTGAAGAGTGAGGGTGACTTCGTTTCAAAAGCTTGAAATCTTTTTTCCTCTATTGAACATATTGTAGTAATAGCTCTTAGTATCTCCTAATAGCTGTAAAAGAAGATACTATTTAAAGCTTATATAATGTAAATATTCTCTATATTGCAACATTGCAGTTCATTCAAGAGATAGAGACATGCTGGTTAGTAACTGAAGAGCTCATGAAACACTTATTGTCTTTTGAAGCTCAGCAGTATTTTAATTTCTCAACCTCCATGAAGTGCGTGTACTGCTAGGAAAGTGTTTGGTTGGTATTGTTTCTGCAGTCTCTTGGGATTACAGCACGGGGTAGTAAAGGATCAGGAATATTTGTGGAGTATGACTAGTTGGATTTATTCTGGTGGAAGGCTCCTCTCTTGGCAATCCCTGTGTGTCAGAATCAATGTTACTGCCTAGAAAAGGGGTGATTTAAAAAATGAAGTGCTGAAACTCCTGTTTTCTGCATGTTTGCCTGGTGAGGCACCAGCTGGCCTGGGTGTCAGAAGTCTTGGGAATTCACCTAGGATATGGATAGCAGAAATTCTTGTCCTTGCGTGTTCTGTCCCACATCATTTCAGTCAGCTCTTTGCGTCCTGTCCCTTCTACTGGTCTGTAGGAATTCTGAAACAAAACTCCAAATCTTTCCTATTGATTATTTTTCCCAGTATTAACTTAGTGAAATGTAATTTAAACTGATGTGGGTTTTGGTATTTTGCTCTTCTCTTTGGGTGGTTTGGGTTGGTTTTTGTTTGATTGGGGTTTTTTGTCCAGCTAAGAATTAAAACTAGTTTTGAAATCCTCTTCAGAAACAGATGTACCTTGGCACCCTCAGTATTGGAACAGAATCATCCTGTTCTGGTTCAGCTATGCTAAAGGTCTTGCAGCTGTCAGTGATGAGTGATTGGTGTCAGTCAGCTACAGGGTGGCCCCAGGATGAGCAGTACCATCTGAGATGAGGGTTCTATACGGTCAGATATTAACTTTGCATCACAGTTTCCCCAAGGCTGTGCTGGGAACACGTGACTGCTTCAAAGGAAGCATAAGCATCATAGTGTAGTTGCTCAGTGATGAAAGAACATGATTTTTGGACAGTCATAAGAGATGATATAATTATATGTAGCTTTTTCTGCAGTCTAAGTAAATAAAAAATGCCGATGATTTGTAAATCTGTGTGTAACTACATAAAGTGACTGCACTAAATTTTGGTATTGTTGATGATTACATTTTCAGAAATGTACATGAAACTGCTTTTACCTTTTTGTCTTTTATTGCAGTTATTTGAGTGTCAAATTACTAAAACCACTGTGATTTCTTTTGTTGATGGGCAGATTTGACTTGTTTCAAGTTTGTCAGAAATGGAAAAATGCATGTTCCTGTTAAACTGAGTACAAGCTTTGTGTGCTCATTAGTGTTCATGTTTTCTAGACCTACAGGTACATTCTGCAATGAATGGGAGCAAGTTTCTGTGTTTATGTAATACAATGCTGGATTTTTCTGATTTTCTTTTAACTTAAGAAACCTGCTTTTTTTTTTTTTATTTCAGCTGCACTTTCCTGTCTGTGCAAGTCAAGGAAAAACATTTCAAACAGGTAAGGAAATGATACCTGCTTTAACAGGTAAAACACAAGTTGCTTTTCCAGAAACTCATGTGGGTCCTTCCTAAACAGCATTTCTGGCTTTCAGTGTTACTAACATGAAAACATCTGATTAAACAGGACAGTGAAGACTTATCCCTAATTTCTGCTGAGTTTTTAATTTCAAAGTGAGCAGCTTGGTAAGAATTTAGTTCAAACTTGGAGCAGGACTGTTAAGTGCTGAATAATGTGTTGCAGAACACAGCAAATAATTAATTTTTGTGGCTGGGCATATGGCAGAGCTTCAGAGGAAGGTACATAGCCCATCAGAGTGGTTCTTAGTGACTTCTTTCCATTTTTGCTTGTTTCCTTTTGTACAGTGACTGTCAATCACACTATATTAACTGCTTTAAAACTTCAAATTTTGTTCAGTCAATTGGATTATCTGTGGATATGTGTCTAAAGAGCTTAGTGGTAGCTTGAGGGGATATTTCTTTCCCCTTTCACAACTGCTGTAAGATCTTTAGATGATGGCTGTTTAGTTTAACTCAGAAATGTACTTCTAGTGCATCAGGCTGAACTCAGGTGAAGTAAATACTTGTCTGTTTCTCTTTCCTGATTTTTCTTGTGTATAGAGTCTGACCTGCAGTGGTTGTTTAAGTGTGTCTTTTTTAATTGTGGCCATTCTTAGCACAGACTTTAAAACCCATTTCAGGAAGCAGATGAACCTGACAGGTTAAAAAAGGGTTTGTAAATGAATACAAACAAACATGCAACAAATCTGAGGAAACACATCTTCAAAACAGATCTTCTGGAGTTTTCAAAAGTTTAGATTTCTACAGAGATATTAATCTGGCTGCACTACACATATGGACTGTTTCCTATGTTCTCTACATTTGTGACCATGTCAACTT
This sequence comes from Acanthisitta chloris, assembly GCF_000695815.1. Taxonomy (NCBI): domain Eukaryota; kingdom Metazoa; phylum Chordata; class Aves; order Passeriformes; family Acanthisittidae; genus Acanthisitta; species Acanthisitta chloris. Next base: position 18,047 of record NW_008664694.1, on the reverse strand, counting down.
TAATCCATATGCTTCAGAATTGACTCTGGAGAGTTAGCTGGTGGTACTTGGCTTCTTTTAACTGCAGAGAGACCAGACAAGAATGTGAGAAAGGAGTAAAAGTGCATTCTGGTTTGCTTTTTATTGAATAAGACAAGACATCTGACTGTATGCTGAAAGCTTCATTTAGTGTGTTATGTAACCTTCAGTTTTCCAGGTAAAGGGGCTGTTGATGTCCCAATCTCTGTATATAACAACATACAACAAAGCCATATTCTAAATTAGAAGTTGACTTTAAATGTTTTCTGAGCTTCTGTGATGTTTATGCGAAGTTGACAGAGTAAAAGAATTCCCTTTTAAATCAATCGGTGAAAGATTTGAAGCTCAGGATTAAGTTTTGCCCTTTCGTTTCTTTTTAGGTATAGACATATCTAATAACAAAGAAACAACAAATGTAAGTGCAATTTTAATTTGTAAGTTTATAAGCAGTCTGTAATGAAAATGTAAATTAAATTGTTCTTGACTTACTTGCTTCCATTTTACTTTTTCAGGAAGATGAAGCTGAGAAAGCAGAAACAGTTGTGCGTAAAAGGGGAAGAAAGCCCAGGCGTTCTCTGGCTCAGTCAGAGGAAACTGGTAAAAGCATAAAACTGTGCTAGTCTTAACAGAATGAGAAGATATTACTGTGATTTTCTGTTTACTAATAGCAACAAGATAAGCTTTATTCAATTTTCCTTTCTTGAGGAAAAATCATTGAGTTACAGCTAGTGTAAATATTATGTAAATATGTGTAAATTGCTGTAATCTCATGTCAGAATTGCTACGTCCCAGATGCTTCTATAAAGCCTCATGAATTTTCTATGAATTCTGGCTATGAGCTGCATAAGTAAACTATGCTGAATGTGTTAGCAAGATTAAGTCAAACAAGTGTGAATTAAAAATGTTGACGCATAAAGGAAATGGAAAATTACTTAGTGAAAATGGGATTTGTGACTAGGATACCTCTTGTAAATTAAGTGTTCGTGTCCTTTTGGAGGGCTTTTGGAAAATTACAGCACATGTGTAAAATTTTACATGGGCAGAAACACTGGAGCCAGAGAAAAAACGTCAGAAATTAACATCTTCTGAAGATGAACTGAGAGAGCAAGAGGAAGGTGAGGAAGAGGATGGTGAGGAAGATGATGATGCACATTCCGGGGCCACAACGAGATCAGCCACGAGATTAGAGGCTCAAAGGTAACTGTGTGTAGAGACAAGAGCAAGCACAGTCAGCACTGTGCTCTTGAGTTCATCATTTTGGAGCTGAATCAGAAAGTAGTTAATGTGATCTTCATTTAAATAGAAACTGTGAAGGTTTTCCACTTAGTAAACAACTGGTGTTTTGGGGGACTTTAGTCTCACATTATTAACTCTAAAATTGTAATAAAGGTTTAGATATTAGAGATATTAGTGGTTTTAATCTGATTGCTTGTGGAAGCATCTACTTTTTCCTATATAGATTTGAGTTTGTCTCTCAGCTTTCCAGTGCTGCATTTTTAGCTCAGATTGTAACAAACTATCTCTACCTTAAGGTGCTGCTAACTGACTGCATGAGTAGCATTTGGGAATAGTTCTGTGGAAGGGGATGCTGCTTCTTCATCAGCACTGCTGGAGTAACAGTTATTCTAACTTAAGTGACCTGTTTTCCAGACTCTGAAGTTAATCACCAGTAACCACTTTCTCATGTTTCTGAACTAGTGAATACCAAAGCTCATATGGATGAGTTTGTACTATAAGCTGCTTTTTTAAACATAAACACTTATGTACCAAAATCATTAGAGATTTAGAATGAGTATTTTTATTTAGTTACATGCAATGTATTGTCAGTAAAGTAGCCTTTGAATCTGTATTCTATATGAATTGGCATTGCAGTTTGTGTTGAAACAGTTATAAGGGTTTTTTTCACTGTTTCTTTTGGCAACTTTGGTTTACTTGTTGCAAATACTGTGCAGTCTTAATTTTCTGCACTTGGAATGCAAGAAGAAAGTGACTTGGTAAAAGTATTTTGTTATATACACATTCATAATTCTTTTGTATTACAGAAAACAGCCCAGCAAGCCAACCACACGTGCAACTTCTAAAGGCAGCAGTCCAAGTTCAGTTTCTCCCAGAAAACGACAGAAACTTGCAGCAAAAAAGAGATCTCCAAGTGATACAAAAATTAATAAATCTCCTCCATTGACACAGTAAGTATTAAAGTTGAATCCACTTTGAGTATTTGTTTTGGAAGCCACTACATTGATGCTTTCCTTATATGTAATGTAGTGCTGCAAAATCTGAACAGCAGTCCAGTTTCATTCTGTTCTCTTGTGATATATAAAAGCTTTTAAAGGATTTTCTTCTGTTTATGTTTTTGTCCTTTTCTTCCTTTCACATTTGGAAGACCAGACTTTTTGTCTTTGCATCCTTGGAAACCTCTTGGGAGAATCTGAAAATACTGTATGCAGCATTTTAACTTCAGCTGTGGTTCTTTCCTGGGTGGGGAGCAAGAGCATCAGTAGTTCAGGTTAAAGCTAAATATGATTGCATGATTCACAGAGTCATAAGCTGAGACAGAGGAGATTCAGATTAGATGTTAGGAAAAGGGTTTTTTCCCTGTTAGGGTGGTCAGGCCCTGGAATAAGTTTTCCCAGGGAGGTGGTGGAGTCACCATCCCTGGAGGTGTTTAAGAGGTGTCTGGATCTGACGCTGGAGGATATGGTTTAGGGGTTACAGCAGAGTGTCAGGTTAATGGTTAGACTCGATGATCTTCGAAGTCTCCTCCAGCCTTGATGATTCTATGATTCTAATGCTTCAAAGTTCTTCATAAGATCAGCTGATAAAAAGAGGAGAAACTCTGAAAGTCCTCACACCGAGTTTTTCCTTCCTGTCCTGGTACACTTTAATTTGTAAAGTTGAGATCACAGTGTAAAATCCAAGGGAGTAAGTAATAAATATGATGCACAGCTACTATGCATCTTCTAGTGTTCCTGTAAAACGGGTTATATGCCAAATACATGTAGCTGTCATCCTCTCTGAAATGTGGCAGCATCTTCAAACTGAGCCTCAGGAACATGTGTATCGTGCACGGATCAGCTGTCAGAGTTCATGTCATGTTCAGTGCTTTGCATGGTTATGAATGAGTTTAATCCACACTTATGGTTAGTTGCAGCTGAAATGTGGTAAGCTTATATATGGATGCATGAAGGGAGGTAAGGATACATGTGTGCCAACACTGTATGGTCCATGTGTACCAACACTGTGTCACCAACACATCAGTCCCATGCCATGACAGGGGGTTGGGACTAGGTGATCTCTAAGGTCCATCCAACCCCTAAAATTCCATGATTCTATGATGTCTGCATGTATGCAAGACTTAAGCCACTCTTGCTATGCTTCTGTTTTTGTTGTCCATTATATTCTGTTACAATTCACCAATCATTCCAAAGAAAGAGAAGGAAGAAGGACATTCTAGTCCCAAATTCTCCCTATGGAGCACTCTGGACTAGGTGATCTCTAAGGTCCATCCAACCCCTAAAATTCCATGATTCTATGATGTCTGCATGTATGCAAGACTTAAGCCACTCTTGCTATGCTTCTGTTTTTGTTGTCCATTATATTCTGTTACAATTCACCAATCATTCCAAAGAAAGAGAAGGAAGAAGGACATTCTAGTCCCAAATTCTCCCTATGGAGCACTCTCCAACATACAGAATTAGCACACAGTATCCCATTAAGATGTGACAGGAGCATCCAAAGTCTCCCTATGCTCATATATAGTGTTTTAGTAGCAAACTTTTAGATTATATATCCTCATCATTCACCAGAGACAAGACAATTTAATTCAGTCCTCTAAACAGAATTGTGCCTGACCTCTGTTTTGGTTTTACAGGCTCTACCATTGTTAAAATTACTCTTGATAATGTTTTTCAGGTTAAAAGTGCAGTCTGCCAAGCGTAAAAGGGAGGACAGCCCAACAGTGGTACGGAGGAAAGGCCAACAGAAACCAGAGGAGACACCAGTAAAGAAAGCAAAACGATAATCTTTACCAGCTAGTACTGTCCTTGGAAGAGTCAAAAGGAAAAAAAACATCTGTGCTTCTATTTTTTTTAAAGCAAAGGGATTTGCACGTGCTTGTTTCAGAGCTCTAAGTTAAACAATGCAGTACTTTTGAGTTACATTTTAAACAGCTTTATAAACTATTGTTTATACAGAATATTATGTACATTTATTTCAGATGAAAAATAAGTTTACTTTGTATCTGAATGAAAAACAAAGTAGTTATATATTTTATCACTGACTTGGAAAGTTGGAGTTTCCCAATGTGACATGCTAATGCAGATGCTTCCAACCCATGAGGCACCCATGTGCCTAACTAATACACTTTGTACATAAACTTGTAAAAATAGGTTGTATTTTACTCTGTGTATGAATCTAATCAACAATGGACATTTTATTTATTATATGGAAAACATTGGTCTGTAAACTTTAGTATATACCTTAGGTTTTTTTAATTATATATTTTACATTCTATGCAGATGTCAGTAGGAAACTTCCCCTCTGCTCCCCCGGGGCTGTCGAAAGTCTGAAGTTCTCTGAAATATGCTCAGACAGTTGGTAAAGTATTTTTCTCGCATGCATTAAAGTAGTTTTAGCATAGTGAAAGGGACTTGGCTCCTTTCTGTTCACATTTGTGACAAAGTATTTCAAATTTACTAGATTATATTTCCACTTGTAAATTTACTACCGACCTCAAGAAATAAATAGTATTAGGTTAGGTTTTCAGTCAGCCAACATCACCCGAAAATGGAACAGTTTTATTTTGCAACTAAACACCTGTTCAGTATTTGTCTTTTTCAACAAAGAGGGACCCATTGAAATCAAATGTCACTTCTCCTAATGATAGAGCTTCAGCATTTTATGTTACATTTTATACACAGGTATTAAAAATAGAATCTGGTATTGTTGCCAGAATCTTTTTTTAATGTATATTAACTCTGGTAAGAGCAAATGTTCAAGTGAAGTTGTATATAAAGTTAAACTTTTCTTATGATCAAATGTGTCTCTTGTTATGATGTGATGAGTTGCCAAACAATCTGAGATTATTTTAAGTGTTTTGTTGATATTCTGGTTTATAATTAAAAAGGATTTTGGGGGGTTGGAATTTTACTTTTTTTTTTCTTTATTTTTCTTTTTTTTTTTTTTTTGGTGAGGCTTTTTTGAACTTGTTGTAAGGCAGATGTTTCCGTCAGATATTCTGCTTGGTTTCTTACTGAGATTTTTATATAAAAAATTATAAAATGTTTGCCAAAAATCTGAGTTGCCATATTTTATTTTCCTTTTATTGCTTTGCTGTGGAGCTTGTTTTTTTACACATATATTTGGTTGGAGTCATATCTGTAAGCTTTACCTGGTTACTGTCTTCAAGTGTTTACAGGTGCTTATATTTGAGGTATATAAACAGTAGGGGAAGTGTTTACCTGGATTAGTACACTATAAAAGTAAGTGCACACATAGTATTTTTCTAAGCAAATTAGTCTAAAAGAAGAAAATACCTTTGCTCTGAAAATGAACTCTTTTGCTCTCTACGTTAACTCTGCTGCCACACTAATACACACCCTGCTAACACACTGCTTGATATATTCCTAGGTGTTACTAATACTGATGTTTCTGTGCCTCTTTACATGCAGTTGTAGGGTAAGTTGGATCTTTTCTTTTTCTTCTTTTTTTTCCCCCTTTGCTGTATGCATAGACCAAAGTTGTAGATTTCATCTCAGCCTTTGTTCTGTAAGGCTAAACAGTCTTTAGGTGGGATTTAGAGTCCTTCCCTCCGTTTGTTCTGTTTCCTTACACCTGAATTCAGCAGTGAGATTGCTCTGGAGATTCCTAAGGAAGCAGGTCCAGCTAGAAATGTACACATTTACAGTCTTTAACCTTGCAGAATGCACAATTACAAAGCAGCAAAGCAGTGTAGCACACTTTAGGATTTTATCTCCATATGTGACCAAGTTTTAATGCTTTTACACATTTACCTGTCCAAAAGTGAACGTTCCCTGTCTTTAGGTTGGATGTACCCTGCAGCTGTCCCTGCCAGGAGAGGATCCCAGGCAGAAGCTGCCTGCAAACTCAGGAGACCAGTTTGCCCAGTTGGCCTATCTTTGGCAGCACTTTATACCCTTTTGCAGGCTGAGGTGTACCAAAGTCAATTGCAATCACCACAGCTCCCTCATCTCTGGAATGTTTCTTAGGAAAACATCCAGTTCCTCTTCAGTTCCTACCTGATGTTCTTCTCTTAGGACAATTCCCACTTGGTGTTCTTATCTTAGGACAAATCGTATTGGCCATCAGAGACAATCACAAGGGAGAGGGGGTGAGTGTGAATGGGACCTATGCAAAGACCCTTTCATGTCACCGTCACACACACACATCTTGCTCAGAATTAGGCTTGGACTCAAACTTCAATCTACATATGCATAAAGCAATACTTTCCTAGCCCATGCAAACTTAGAAAGGTCAGGAAAAAATACTGTCCTGCACCAGGATGAAACAATGTCCTGGAAGCGTTTCATGGCGATGATGCCACCTTTAGTGCAATAATATGGCAAGCCTGCAACTCCAATAAATCTCTAAACCACTTAGCTGGTTCTCCCTCCAATTCCTGCTCTTGGAACTGCTTCATTTCTCTGAATATTAAAATATTGAGTGAACCAGAGCTGTCCTGGGGGAAGATGGAGTTCAAGCCCTCCCTGCTGAGTTTGACAGAACAGGATCTTGAGTCATGCTTCCCATGCCTCAGCCACCCATCTTACCAGCTGATTGTTGGCTAGCTCCCAGTAGCTCTTCATGTTTCTAGTGCATTCTACTTAAAGGTTATTCACACCTCTTAACTGTCTTCAGTCTAAAATACCTGACCTAAAAAGATGTTATGTACTGTATAGATTTTTACATCAACCGAACAAAATCCATCTGTGTGTTTTCTTTTGTGGTGGTGTTTTTTAAAACCAGCTAAAGAGCCCTCAGTAAAAGTTCATTTGCAGTTTTCATTATTTGATGGGGTCTGGCAAGCTTGTAACTCTTGCAATTGGTGACATTTCCCTCTAGAACCTGATCCAAAGTCAGTAGGTGCACTCAGCATCTGGGGCAAGGGTTTTGCTGATCCTGGCAGATCTCTGAAAGCCTCAATTTTCTATTCCAACAGCTTCTCTAGTAACTCCTCAGTTGTGGGGGTGTTAATCTGTGACATCCATCCCAAATACACCTTTCTCAATCTATGTTCAGAGACCATCCTGTACAGAAAAACCTCTGGCCCTGATCCCTCAGAAGCTGCACACTGTACTGAACTGTCTTCATCTGTCCAGAAACTCAGAAAAAATTTGTACCATAAAATTTGGTAGCCAAGAGCAGCAAGTGCTCCTGGTCATAGTGTCAGTCAGCAAATGGCCACTGTGATGCAAGTCCAACACCAGCTTAGGTGTCTACACTAAAAGTGGCCAATACCTGTGTCAAGTTCTACATTAGGAAAAAATCATTTACCACCACAGACTTTTGTCACTCCTTTGCTTTTGGAAGAGGTGGTGGAACCTCTGTGATGCTGATTGTCACTGGTCTGAAGAGAGTTGCTGCCCTGAAGTTGGGATGCTCTGAGTGACTTACGTCCTTCCAAAGCAGCATTTGATTTCCTTGAAGCTGTACCTATTTATGTTGTAAAGAGTGAATGTAACTGGTATATTTTTGTTCTCTTCCACTAAAATTTTCAGTTTTAAGATTTAATCTTGATAAAGGTGGCTGCACATTCATATAGCATATACCTACTCCAAACTCCTGATAACTCTGGTTTGCCTGCTCATTCCTTTTGTATGTAGCTCAGAAGACTCTTACCTTGAATTTCAACAGCCTTCCATCTATTTCATTTGCTTGTAGCTTCAGTTCAGAGGAAATTGCCTGTGTCAGCCTTCTGCAGGTCTTGGCAACTTCTTAAAGATACTTGTGTTTGCTTCTTCCAGTATATTCCTTGTCTCAGCTATGTACATCACACTCCATTACTTCCATCAGCTTCTCAAAAATCTGGGGCCTGTTTCAAACAGGGTGGGGGTTTTTCTACTAAAACATGAGAGTTCAAATACCAAGGAAATTCTGTCTACATTCTAGTCTTTGTTTTCAGATTCTGATGTTTCACCAAAATTTCTTGAAAAAGGGTATTTCTGATTTAAACCCCCTTCCTCTTTCAAATCTCAGCTTTTTAGTTCTCATACTTGCTGGCTTTGTGAATAAAGTCCAAAGAAAAACATAATAAAAATAAATGTCTCTCTGGGAGTCCCTAGATAGCTGTATTTAAAGCTAGGAACATAATAGTCTTGCCAAACAACTGGGGAAGAAAAATATGGTTTGAAATGGCCGTAACTTAGTAGGGCAGGAATAGATTTTTGGCACTGGCTGTGCAATCAATTAGCCTAGGGTGAGGTTTCATGGCCAGGCTGTGACTGCAAGGCACTTTTCACCTTCCCTCTTCTGCCCCTTGGCCAGTGCCTTCCTCCATGCCAGTGCTGAGTTGTACAGTCATAGACTTCTGGACCAGGAACCTGGAAATTGCCTCAAAAGCAAACTGCAAGTTAGTTTTCAACGTGGTCAGTTTACTAAACCAGCTGCTGATGGAGCTGTGCAAATGCTGCTGCCTGCACAACAAAGATTGCCACATGGCAGAGAGGGGCTGTGAAGCCACCCTCCCATTGTCCTGTGGATTTCAGTGCCCTTATCTTGATCATCCAGGTGCACCATTAGCTCTCCCATGCATTGGTGGTACCTCTGTATCAAGTAACTGGTGTATAAATGGGCAGTGAGACAATTTGTGGGGTTTATCTTCTCTAGTGACAACACCTTGCAAGAAGCATGGATTAGCCAGCTTTTCAGGGATCCTTTACATCTCCCATGTACCAAGAAGATATCATGCAGTTTTGGAAAGCTGTAGCCAGACAAACTAGGTATAATGTGCAGTGTCACACTGCAACAGTGCAGGAAGTTTAGCAGATTTGAAGGGGAGTGATGGGTATTCCCCTAGAGGGATGCTTTGAATTCTGACATGGGACAAGATTTTTTTAGGGTTCTTTAGGATCTGGAGCCCTGTTTCTAAAACTGATGTAAATGTTGGGGTTGTGCTTAAAGATTAAACTGGCTCTAATGTTGAAACACCTGAATTTTAGCCAGCTGGCTCCCTGAAGAAGGTAGGAATCCAAAATGAAGCATCAAAGCTTCCTGTGGTATTAGACTTAGCTCCTCACATGCAATCAACAAAGCTGTCCTGGAAGCTGTCAACACTGGCCTGTAGGAAACAAGGATTAGCTCTGCAAGGACAAGCATGTGGTGCTGGAGATGATATCTACCCTCTGGTTAGGTTTCACCAAGGATGGACCCTTGTTGGCCTTTCTTCCAAAGACATTTGGGAAGGTGAGGTTGTAAGGTATCTAAAGGTGGGTACTATTTTCTCTCCTGTCAAGATATTTCACATCCAAAGGCAGGCCCTACTTGCTGAAGCAGGAGCTAGGGACTGGGTCTCACTGTCCACAGTGCAGATGACTCTTCCACTCCATAACATATTGAGGAAATGGATATTAAGAGCATTCATGTACAACCATCTCCTTCAATGTTTCTCAAAAAGAAATGATTGGGCTTTTAATTTCAAGCTAGACTTCATGTCTGAGACACCTAAACGGGAGGAAGCATCCCTTCCATCCCAAGTTAGCTGCTAAACAGTCTTTGAAGGCTTGTTTGTCCAGCTTGGACATCTCACCTGTCACTTGATTAGCCTGGCCTCCAGGCACTCCTGCTGAGCTGGTGTGACACCCAGTGGGTGTCTGCCTCCAAGGAAGATATCACAGTATTAATTATTATTAATGTAAATCCTTTTATAATCACAGGCCTCTTATTTGTTTGTGGTCTCAGCATTATGGAAATTCTTCCTCTGCTGCTTTCTAGAGATACAATCTAGGCCAGGGCAGCTTAGTATTCATAGCATCACAGAAACATAGTTTGGGCTGAAAGGGACCTTAAAAGGTCAGCTAATCCAACCCCCCTGCAATGAGCAGGGACATTTTCAACTAGATCAAGTAGGAAACAGCCTAACTGAGGTTATTAAAAAGAAAGCCTTTATAGAAAAGAAAAAAACATCACCAACAATGGGGGTTTATTTTTTATTTTTGTGTATTTGTTTAGGATTGACAGGAAGATACACTGGCACTTCAAAGGCAAAGGGGGAGCCATGGGAGGAAATGTTACTGTCTTTGGATATAGCACTTTTTTCAACATCTCACAACCAGCACTTGTGCAAGTCACAGCCTCAGTGTGGATGTGATGTAGAAATTACAAAAGAGGCAACCAATGTTCTAGGCTGTGCAATAGGACAGACCGAACCACTTTTCTGGTCTCACTGAGATCTAGATCTTTATTAGTACAACGTAAAAAACTTACGTTGTGCAGGGTGCAATGGCTGTAGCAGACATGGACTAGAAAGTAGAGGTGAAAAGTACTGAAAAGTTACTAGAAGTGCTTTGCAGGGACTGGTGGCTATAATGTCACCCCTGTGCTCTTAGCTTAGCTTTTATTTAGTGAGTGTTCACAGGCACTGGCATAACTGCTGAGAGTTAACAGTGAGTGTAAGATGCAGGTGTACTATGGGTATGCATCACTGCCCTCACCTTCAACATCTTGTTTCAGCAGCTGAGGTACCCTGTAACATAGAAAACTGTCTCAGAGCCCTGATCTCTAATGTCAGAAAATACACTGAAAATTACTGTGGTTTCCACTGGGGAAATAAAAACCTTCTGTCAGTCATGAGCTCAGTTTGGAGATCATGTACCTGCTGCAGTCCTGGTGAGCTCAGCTCAGGACTTTCCCTCGTGGAAGGACAATGTTTATATGTGGCTCCAGTGAAGCTATACACAAAGTGCAGCTCTTACCTGGCTTAACTAGCTGGTGAGAATACAACTAAAGCAGAAAAAGCTCTACAATCTATTGCAGAATAATTTGGACCCTCCCTTACTAGCAAACCACATGAATGCACCAAACTAGAGCCATGTTTTTCAGCACAGTTCCTTTGCTGATCACACAACCAGAGAGCACAGGCACTGGCTATGTCTCTGTGCATGTACTGAGGATGTAATTGAAACTAACAGAGGAGTATCAAAGCTATCAGTCCTACTGTCAGCTGGACAACTCAGCCCTCTAATTGCCTCCTTTCCCTTTGTAGATTTTATTGTAACATGTCATGCATGATATGCAATGATTTATACAAGTCAACATATATTAAGTTGAATTAATAAAGAGGAATACATAAAAGAAATATGGACTGTGATCACATTCGTGATCCTCCAGCATCAGTTCCAGTATATAAACTTAAAAATGCTAAAATTAAATAGTCCTTCCCACTTTGGTGCCCAAAGCAAGCAGAGATCTGGAATGTGACTTTCCTTTCAGACAATGATGGGTTCACTCTGCTCTTTTTATATAAACAAGAGCTAAGAATTGCTCAGTAATATAGTGCTTATTTAACTCTATTTATCCAGGATTTTTCAGGCTAAGTAAATAGGCAATATAAGGCCACTTAAAATAAAAATTGAAAAAAAAGTTACACTGATGATAAAACTTCAACTGATTTTGAACTTAGAACTCTATGCAGCCCTCAAGCACAGGAAATATCCTTTTGGGGAAGATTTAACCAAAGGAAAATGGGACTCGTGCACTCCCAGCAAGATGCCAGGTCCTTTTCTGGATCAGAGGAGGACTGGGGGCAGAGACTGGCATGAGAGCAGAAAAGAGGAGCCTCCAGATGTAAGTATGAAGGGCTGCTGAGCCCAGGGAGGCACTGGAGGTTTTACCTTTCCCGTTCCCCTTTGCTTACAGTGGTAGGTGGGATGGGACTGCCAGAGAGGGGTCTGGAGGCTGCAATAAGTTGGTTTGTTTCTCCATGAAGGTCTGGCACCAACACATCTGGAATTCAGCCACAGGGTAGCCACGCTCATGGGAGGAGGCAAAGAGAGGGCAAGTTGCTCCAAGTTCTTCCAAATATGTGAGGTCTAACCAGATCCTACAGATCTCCAGTGATGGCAAAACACACACACACCACCCCAATTTCACCTAACCCTTGTTGCTCATTAGATTTAAACATTCTTTTTCTAACCAGAAATTATCTGTTGCAATTTGTGCCTTATATTTCCTGTATGACTTTACCTCTTTACAGCAGGGTCCTACCCCCTGAAGACTTATATTTCTAATTTTGTTAGTTTTATGCTTTTCTAAAATCAAACCTGTTTTTGCTCTCAGCTTGGTCTGGTTGGGATCTGGCAAGGGTAAATATAGTAAAATACAATGAGGAAAAACTTTCAGCATATTCCAATAATCTGGCCAAAATCATTAAAAACGAGAGGTGAAGATCCTAGTCCTGCTGAGCTCTCATTTTACCAGTAAGAGAGCCAGCCCAGCAGGGATGAGGTCTCACTCAGATGGCTTTGAGACTTTCCCAGTCTTCTCCCCCTGTAAAATCCACACCTAGAAGGCAGGTGAGTAACTTGTTTGATTGCAAAGTAAGGCCAAACCCTGTGCTACAGAAAGGGATACCCACTCTCCCCTCCGAGCATCAGACCCTGCGCTTCTGTGCAAGTCACTCGGGAGGCTTTGGGGGCAAATCATGAGAATCTTCTCTAGAAAAGCGATTGCTGGGTTGCAGTTTAGTTGTAAATAGTTTTCCAGGCACAGATAGTCCTACAATAGCCACTAGATGGCAACGAGTGCCTGCCAGGTAGCGCAGCGGGCACAGAGCACGCAGCAACTGCCAGGCAGGAGTTCTCTCCTGCCGCTGGAGCGCCCAGAGCCCGGGAGAGGTTAGATGAGGGCTCGAGAGAAGAGCAAGGGCAGGGCTGGCACCCCTCCTG
>NW_008664694.1:0-5085 GCF_000695815.1 Acanthisitta chloris | reverse complement strand
AGGAATACCTTTTTCCAACTCTATCCATGAGTATGCTCTGCAACATACCATGTGTAGGTCTAAATCCACCTAGTGTTATGCCTGCAGATACAATATTAAATTCCACACAGCATAGATCTATGTTGATTGGAACATCAAATTTCTTGAGGAACAGTGCATTTTTTCTCAAGTGTAACCAAAGAGATTTGGTGGTTTAATAGAAGCCATCTATTCTGTTCAGTTTCCTTGCCCAGATCCTCCTAATTTCTCTCATTTTCCAGCCTCCTCTTTGAAAAGGACTTTATCAAATGCAACAGTATGGCACTGTGATGCTCACAAGAAATACCACTACCACATACCGTGTCCAGAGGGCTAGGGCTACGGGAACAAAGCAATGCAGAAATCCCTGTCACAACACTGATTTGTAGATGACAGGCTACTTTTCAGTTCCACAGCTGCTAGTCTTGTATTCTTCTTACCACAAGGATCTCACTGTTTCATTATTCAGGTGTTCTGACATTTAATATACTCTCTGTAAAAGCAGCTGTTATCTCACACCTCAGCAGTTACACAAGCTGCACAGATCTGCTTCTGAAGTCACCATGCATTACAAAGTAGCTCTAGGAGCTGTAGCAAAGCCCCTGACTGTATGCAGACCAAGGATCAAGGCATGTGGGGTTGAAAAGTGGAAGCTCTTCCATAGCCTTCATAGACTGCAGGATGTCAACTCTTCCAACCAGCATGCTGCAGCTCTTCCAGAGCCTACCAGCAGTTCACAGGGCTTCAGGGTCAACACACCTTATGCCTGCAGGGGTTTTTTACAGTTAACTGTGGAGGAGATGCTAAAATTGCTAAATTAAACCCTCTGAATGAAACATTATTGTACTGGGGAGATTTTTGTCCCCTCCATAATAACTATGGGTAAATTCAGAGATATGAATGTCAACATGGGCACAACTGATCCATAGGCATATATTGTACCATCCATGGTTGGATGTTGGGTCAACCAGAAAATCATCACAACAGTACAAGGATATTGGACTACGAGGGCATTGTTCCTTGTTTTGCAGAAGACATCTTTATGGCACTATGAAGCATCACACCAGGTTTTAGTGAGTTGTGTTTCCTGATGAGGGAGTGTTCCTAGTGCAAAACAGCCACACTGCACAACCCTTCTCAAATGGAGTTCCTTTGACAGAGAGGTCTTGCACAAAATGTACAATGTGTGAAAGAAATATAGCCACATCAGAAGTCTTCCAGAGATATGCGAAGACTGTTGGTAGCAGCATTTTTGACTGAAGACCATGTTTTAATATTTCCTACAGGTAGCAGTTTCCTATGGTCCTGTAAGGGATTGGAACATTGAGAGGACATGGAGAAAAGTGAGGGGTTTGTTAAACAGCTCTCATGAAATACAGACAATACTATAAAGCACCAGAAGGCCACACCACAGACTATCCACTTTCCAAAGCAGAAACAGCAGAAAGCTGTAATTTGTCCTGCCAAAAATAACTTCATCCATGGTGCAGGATATCACAACTTGGAAGTGTTACCAAAATGTCCTTCCTGACAGCACTCCTCTACTTCCCCATTTCACTTGCAAGAAGATTTCTGCATCCTTTTGCTGTGAAAAAAAAAACTGGAGAAATAAAAGGACTCTCTTGGTTTTCCAAGAGATCCATAACTAATGTTTTGTTTACCTGCATTTCTGATCCCTCTCACATCACAAGAGTTTTCCACACAGGAAAACACAGGAGTCCTGTAGTACTGGAGACTTCTTCAATCATCTCATTTACACTCATCCATCTAACTGGTAAGGTGCAAACTTTGTCATTACACATTTTTATTTGCCATCTGTCACCTGCCTTAATATTTTTCTTCTTCTGTTAGGTAAATCCCAAAATGTTTCTTGAATAAATGCTAGAAATAGCTACTTCTACAAAAGGAATAATCTGAGAACCTGCTCAGGCTGTGCTCCCCTCAACACCATAAAAATGCTCAGAAGGAGACAACTTATAATTCAGAATATCTAACTGTAAGCAAAAACAACGCTAACGAAGACAGTGATATTGAGAGGAGAGAACTGAGCTTTGTAAGGGACTTGGCTCCTTCCTGTTCACATTTGTGCTCTGGTTCTCCGAGCAGCACCCCAACAGCCAGCACTGCATGCAGGAGACTGCCCAAGACATGCACAGAAATGCCATATCCTATCTCCACAGGTTAGGCTTCCTATTCAGTGTGAGGAGGATGTGAAACAAATGAGTCCTTAATCTCAGATTCTGAAATTTTGGAGTAATTGGTGATCTGTGTAAATTTATAACTGATAAGTCCCAAACACACCTAGATGTTACCTTTGATGGGTGTCTACTCCTAATATGAATAATGAAGAGATAGAAAAATTAATATAAAATTACTGCTGACTTGCTGTCAATAAAGAGGTAACGCTTAGACAAAGATGTAAAATCACTTTAGAAATGTAAACACCTCCAGTATCCTGAGAGGCTGTCAGGCTTACTTGATTTACTAAGCATCAGAAGCAATAAAAATATTTAAATGTTACCTCAATATAGCCCCTGATTTAATTACCAAGTTAGTCCATCATATGTGGAAAGTGAGCTCAACTATTTCAAACAAAAAGTAGGAAAGGTTATTACTTATTCATAGGTTGAAGAGCAATGGTAAAGGAAACCTGGACTTCATATGATGTTGTACCAAATAAACATCAAATGATTAATCTGTGCTAGGAGTGTTCTTAAAAGCCTAGAGACCTGCACACAAATTAATCTACTGTAATATGATGAATAGTCATTAATATGTTCTAGTAAATACTAGGGGAAAATTCAGAACAGGTAGATATACAAGACACTATATGGATGACTCACATATGTATGACTGACATAATTAATTTGACCTGGTTTTACTTCAATTTTTCTATCAGGGACTACAAATAAATAGACTACCCCTTCCTTTTAAAATTGTATGAAACAGGTAAAAAGCTAAATACAGGGACTAAAAAACTTTTATTAATGACCATATGATACACCTGGCCACTTGGATAGGCTGGTTTGCTTTTTGTTAGCAAATCAAGCTAATCTTGTCCAGATTGTATTTCTAGCCTATAGATAACTACATGAGAAAATGAGGAATATATAGCCATTCACTGGGATATTAGCAAACCTAGCATAAAAATAAGAAGAGAGACAAAGAGAAGATTGATTTCAAAAGGTGACCATGCCTGAAGGCAGTTGTGGGACAGGGCTCTCAGTGTGCATACAGCTTGTGGCCTCCCAGCACCAAGTGTCACACACAGCTACACAGCTTCACTCCTTCCTGGGAGCGTGGCAATTAGACAGTCTGTACTTCTTTTCAGGGTTTTCCAAGGGAATAATTTGGGATAAACTGCTGTGCACTGAAATGAGATGATGGTAGATTTATCTTCATGCTTGGTGCTCTGCATGTCAAGCTTTCAGTTTTTAGTGCAAATATGAAACAACAAGAGGGAGATTTGGGTTTGGTTTTTTTACAGAAACAGCATCTCTGAGCAATCAAACTAGGAGAAATTGCGTCACTGTATATATGCAACCAGCAAGATTCAAGCATTCCGTTCAGTTTGGTTGTAAACTCCTATACAAGTGTTTGTGTTTGAGTCTCCCAGCCTTAAAGGACACAGGCTTTTCCCCATATAAGGTATATGAGCAGAGAAGGGGGTTGTAAAGCAGCTATTAAAATTGGCTAAGCTAATGTGCTAAGAAGTTGTCAAGTTAGTGACAATAAAGTTCTCATTGTCAGCATTATATTCGCAATTATTTGGTTGGACTCTAAAATCATTCCAATTTTTCTCTTAATTGTAGGAAGTATATACTTCTCTCACTGAAGTCCAGAAGCATCTCAGAGTTGACATCTCAGCAGCAACATGGGATCCTGACAATATGTTGCAAGCAGCAACTCGAAGACTGGATGTTACAGCAGTTACTTACATGAGATCCCTAACAAAATGCAGAGACAAATCCTCATAGGAACCTGTTTTAGAGATGTACAGCTGTCACCTACTGTGCAGTTACAGTTACATTTGGTTAGAAATGTTATTATTTAAGAAACACAGTCAAAACCTGTTCAAAAGCAGATGACCTGATATTTTCCTGCTAAACCATCAAGTTGTCCAGGACACATTTATGTGCTTTTGCTGCACAGACAGATAGGAGCACAGCCGAGGTAAAAACCATGACCAAAATCTTCCCCATCACCAACAGAGTCACAGGGGATTAAAATTCCTTGTAGAAGGAAACACCATTTGTACTGCTGTCACCTTCCACCTAAGCCCCTGGAAGACTCAGCAGGAGACTCTGTAGGGATTTGCATCGCTATGAATATAACAGGAGGCAAACTAGGAACTACGTCTGGAGAGACAGCTTCTGTCTAGGAAAAAAAAGATCACCTCTAATGAGCTATGGCAAAAGTATTACCTACCACCACGCAGGCCTTGGGAAGCTCTGCCAAGAGTGCTATAGAGTGTGGTAGCCCCAGGCCATGAAACTCCTTGGCCTGCCTCAGAGCTGAGAAGAGCTCAGAGAGCAAAAGTGGTACAGTGCTAGCCTGGCTCTGCCAGAGAGCTGGCACATGTAGGCTGCACCACTAATTAATTTCCCATACTGGGCAAATCCTACCCTGAAGGAAAGGTTATAACATTTCCTTTTCTCAGCGCGAGCTACTCCCACCCAGGGGACCATCTGGGTCTTTTTATACAATGTTATATATTGTGTAAAATATGCCTGCTCTTCACAAAGTCTTTTTTAATGTTTTGCAGTCACCTTTATTTGTGCTTTCACATGTGATATACATGCTTATAAGCTGTCCATGAGCGGGATACATCCTTCCCTGTTTCATCACCCCATGAGCCATACACAGTGCTCCTGTGAGTGAGCTTCACATCTGGAAAGCAGAACGTCTCAGGAGGCTGCGAGAAGACACCACACTGCAGCCAGGCAGGTTCCATTCCCGCACGTCCAGCTCACACCGAGGTTTGTCACTGAACACCGGCACTGGGACTGTGTCTTTGCACCCTAAACACCTCTATACGGCGCGGCCGGTCCCAGCCCCGATGTCACC
>NW_008664693.1:21979-40140 GCF_000695815.1 Acanthisitta chloris | reverse complement strand
GAGCCCTGCCCCTGGCGCGGTGTCCCTGGGCACGCACTGCAAACACTGCTCGGGGTTTGTGCTGGCGGCAAACAGCCGCGCTCGGCCGGGCTCAGCCCTGGGGGTGTACGCCGGGGAGTGCTCCCAAATGCTTTCCCACAGAATTCCCATTCCATGCTGCTCACACTTGCCTCGGACCGAACACCACCGTGTCCTGGCGTTTCTCTGGCTCCTGTTGGTAGGAGTTACAGCGTGACAAATTTTGAAGATCACTACTGGTGTTGGTTTCCTGAAATAAAAGCCCACGGGGTGCAGTCGCGTGGTGCCTGCTCAGCCACAGACTGAGCATGTGACCTTGGGAAAAATCAATTTATATCGGACCCCCGTTTCACAACCGCTGCCAGAGATACATGTGTGCCTTTCCCAAGAACTTTGAAACTGACAGAACGCTTATTTTACATGAAGCTTGAAGGCTGGTAGACCAGTACAAACTTCATTCATCTTGTTCAGCATATTCCTGTACTTCCCAGCTTCTTCATCCATGCAGTACTATGTAACAGTGGCTGAGAACGTGTCAGCCTGGAAAGCAGTGAGTAGGTAAGGCTGACACATTGCTCCATGGTGAGGAGCTCAGGCTCTTTGCTACTGTGTCTGCTGAGGAAAAGAGTTTTGAAATTTTTGCACATTTGCCCTTGCTTGCCCTTTTTTGTAGGCTCTGATCTTTTATAGTAGCTTCCAGCCAGGGAAGGTCTGGAAAAAATAATTAAAATGCACCTCCCTCTCTTTTCAGGTGGAGTGGAGAAGTCCTTCTATTGCCTCCTCTACTCTCCAGTTTCCAGATTGCTATTAATGAAAAGGAGCTGATTTTTCAGTCCCTTCCAATCTCTCTTTTCTTTCTGGTGAATAGCGTAAACCTATGCCTCTGCTTCTGTTTTCAGTTTTTGTAAGCAGACTACATGAAGGACTCCTGTTAGGAATGCAGAACTTACCAACGCTTAACAGACAGGCTAATCAAGAGCTTGTTAAATTTATTCTCCTTTTCAAGACTTTAAGGAGGAATAGCAGTAGACAAATGGGAGAAAACTTGGCATTACCCTTGTATATCCAGTTCAAATGCAAATAATGCATTTTCTTTAATCTTTGTTTTCTGAAAACAGGGCAGTTCTGGCATGTATCTGATCTACATTTAGATCCGACTTATCACATTACCCCTGATCGCACCAAAGTTTGTTCTTCTTCCAAAGGAGCCAATGCCTCCAACCCAGGCCCTTTTGGAGACTTTTTGTGTGATTCTCCTTATCAACTTATTTTGTCAGCATTTGCATTCATGAAGGATTCAAAAGAGCAGGTTTCATTCATGATTTGGACAGGGTAAGTGTTCAAGTCACTCTGTAGTTAAAGCTTTTAACAGCTGGAATAGCCATATAATGCAGTAATCCACGTCTGTGTTTGCACCAAATGCTAGTTGTCTCTTTTTAATTGTCCAAATGGCTGTGAAGTGGAAGACTTGACTGAGAACATAAGGCCTCAGGAACAGACTTTGATCTCTGTAATAATTTCTGGATATTGTTGGACTCTTCATTGTGATATTTGCCACATGACGGTGTTAGTATAAATTAATAAAAGTGGTTCACGGAGGGTGGGAAGTGGAAAAAAACCAAAAAGAAAGGCCAGGGCAATAACTGACTGGAATGAATTATTATGGGAGGCAGTAGATTTTGTAGGTCTTCAGGTTATTCGATCTGAAGTGCATTGTTTCTTAGAAGATACCCTATAACTATTTTGTATTTGATTCTGGAAAGGTAACTGGAGGCAAGCAATACTATATGTACATTTGGGGATTTTTTTAATGTTACCATTCTGGTTTGGTGCCTATATGGGTTCTAGACCTGTGACTAGCAGGGGGAGGATAACAGCTGTAGATGCTGTCTCTCTCTTCATTACTCTCACTCAGAGCTGCCCATGCTTCTGAAGAAGGTGTGGTTTCAGAGTCCTTCATTGCAGGCCTCTGTTGAGTAAAAGATTTACCTTTCCTGTTCCAATCTTCCATACTAGAAAGTGGGCATAATAATACTCTGTCTCCCTCATAGAGGTGCTACCTGTGAGGCTTTGTGTGCCTTAGCAGTGGGACTGGAGAAAGCAGTGTGAGAGGGAGACAGATGAGTAGCTTAATAGTACTATGTCCCGTTACTTTCTATGTGTTCATGAAAGATAGCATGAATTTACCCTTCTGCCTTAGCAAAACTCTTAATTCTACCATCACATATTTTTTTATGGTATACATCAATGGATAATTTCTCAAAGAGATTAGTATCTTTGTGAAAACTAGTTTGTTTATGAATGACAGGGTCTTATTTGCTGGAAAGGTTATATATGTTATGACACTTAATTTTGCTGGGGAAGGGTGTTAAGAAGTACTAACACATGAAGGCAAGTGATGAATTTATTACACTTACCTTATTGTACTTCATTTTCAACGGGATGTTGTTAAAAGGGGAAAAAGAAACTTGCAAGGTTGTGTATGTGGTGAAAGATATAGAACCCAAGCTGTGCCGTAGCTCAAAATAATGGTGCTAAATTAGTTTATAAGAAATCTTTGTTATGATAAATATGAATCATAGGATAAACATCAGTCTACTTGTCTGGGTTTTTTTTTAAAAAGCCTTTATAGAGAGCCTTTCAAGCAATCTATGGTTTTAATTAGAGAGTATAATATCCTGTTACATAGAAGTGTTACATGCTAGAATGTACATGTGTTTGCAGAACTTTTTTGCCTTTCCTTATGTTGCTAATGAACTTTTGATAATAAAGCCTTTTCATCTTTCAGAGATAGCCCTCCTCATGTTCCTGTAAAAGAGCTGTCCACAAAGTTGGTCATTAGCATCATTGGCAATATGAGTTCTACAATTCGTAGTTTCTTTCCAGACCTTCAGGTTTTCCCGGCCTTGGGCAATCATGACTACTGGCCACAGGTAAAACAAGTTAGAAATTTGTTTATACATCGTATTGTGTGTGTTCCTAACCCCCCAGAGAGCAGGTCTGAAAAAGAAGAGTTAATTTTGTGTAACTGTCATTCTGGAAACAGAATTCTGCAATTCTTCAGTTAGGATTTAAAATTATAAATAGTTCCACTCTAGAACAGAAACTGCATCTCTCTCTCTGTGCTCTTACCTAAGGGAATATTGATGCCAGGTAAAATCTGTACATGGCTTGAGGACATGCGAATTTACTCCTAATTATTCCTCATGGCTTAGAATCACTATGTGTTGACACAGTTAATACACACACACTTGATTTTTTTTCTTGCTGTGGATGTCATGCACGTGTATGCAATAACTTAATCTAGCCAAAATTGCATCCTTAATGGATCTGTGAGCCTGTAGTTAAGTTTCAAGGCCTACTGGAAATGCCTGCTGACATCACTGAATGTCTTTTTCCTTTACTTTATGAAACTAATGGCAGAATTTTCAGAATGTTCCCATAGATTTGCCACTGTTATGAAAAATGTCTTTTTTTCCTTTCCTTATTGAACCCTTAGAAATAAGCACATTGATGATTCATTATGTGGGCCACTGCAGCTGAGGACAGTGCTTTTTCACTTGGAGTGTACTGTGAATATTGTTCTTGGCATAGCTCAAAAGTAAACAGTTGCTTCATGTGCCCTTTAAAGCGTGCTGTGGGTTGATTTGGCAGCACACAGGACTCAGAATTAAATTCCTTTCCTTATTGAACCCTTAGAAATAAGCACATTGATGATTCATTATGTGGGCCACTGCAGCTGAGGACAGTGCTTTTTCACTTGGAGTGTACTGTGAATATTGTTCTTGGCATAGCTCAAAAGTAAACAGTTGCTTCATGTGCCCTTTAAAGCGTGCTGTGGGTTGATTTGGCAGCACACAGGACTCAGAATTAAATGCTGTCATTGGAGGGAATCGTTTTTGAAGAGATGTGGAGCAGTCGAGTAAAATACCTTGTTTGAAATTCCTCATTGGAATTCAATAACATCCCTTCACACCTCGAAAGCTTTTATTCTAACTTTCTGTGTTATTCATTAGGCCTATCAGGGTATATGTTGGTGTAGTAGGTGATTGTATTATTGCCTGTGTCATTGCTGGACCTAGCAGTTTCCAAATCAGAGTAACAGAGGTGCTGAGAGAGGGGGAAAAGGAAATGAGAGAGACAAAGTAAGAGCTAGACATATTGGAAATGTGAGTGCACAAATGAGTGTGGGGCTTCAGTCTTTTGTGTTCTTAATGTGATAGTACAGCTATATGTCATATGCACTGACAGTGGGACAGGTTGGTTCACCGCTGGTAAAGTATTTTGAGAAATAACACCTTAACTGAAATCTCAGTGTTTTCATTTCGGTTTGGTTTTTTTAAAATATCTTAACAGAGAATAGTTGTCATTCAGCAGTCTCCATTGATATGGAAAAAAAACCCTGAGTACAATAACCTTGTAAGCAAAGAATGTAGGTACTTTTCCAACAAATAGGAATTTTATTTGTGATATTAAGTCTGAAAACAGAAAAAAAGATGGTCAGGAGGGGCAGACAGGCAGCAAATAGGATTTTGAAGCAGACTGGTGATTGGAACAACTGGTGATAGTTGTAGTTCTCTCTGCACAAAGCCACACAGGAGTGTTTCTGTGGTACTTTGAAATGGCAGGCTTCACTAATGTGTGGAACTGGCATTCTGTTATTGTTTGGAAGAGGCCATGGGATCAGAAAATCCCCACTATGGGATCATTTCAAATTGTTTAATTTTTTAATGTTTGGGTTTTTTGCTGGGTTTTGTGTTTTTTCATATGGACAAGCTTGGGAAATGTCCTGTAGACTGGAAGCGATGTGGAGCAAGTCATACACTGTAGACTCTTCCAAAGCAAGGGTGAAAGCTGTGAACTCACCATGCACCAAAGAATTTTATTGCTCTCTGCTGTGTTCTAACCTGTCTGTCCTAACAACTGAACAGTCTTGGGTGATTTTTCTTGCAGGGCATGTTAAAAGTACTGCTTAGGTTAATCAAGCATTGGGATACCTTTCAGATTGTATATTGTGACCTTGGTCTTTCTGCATAATCTTATTTGTTTCATATCCTTGCCCCTGCTTAAAGCAAATTCCCAAACTGCTGTCTAGCAGTTCATAGAACACTGACTGGCCTGGGTCCAAACCACCTTCAATCCATAACACAGCCTCTTATCTGAGATCAGGTTTTGCCGTGTCTTAGTGGCTGTTAGTTCTGGCTGAACCGGTGTGGCTCAAAGCTGTCCTAATAACTGATGTCTGTGCACTGCAAACAACAAATGTCTCAGACGTCTGATTGCACTGGTCCTAGACAGAGACTTACTGCCTAAGCCTCTAGTAATGTAGGTTTAGTTTCAAAGATCTTACAAAGGTCAACTTCTAAGTTTAAGAAAACATGCACTGCAATACTGTTCCTACTTTTTGGCCTCTGCTTTTTGTCTTCTAGCACCAAGAATCCAAGCAGATATTTTAGGAAAGGCAAGGGCAGGCTGGTATCTTCCTGTCAGGATTAGATCAGAGCATGACTCTTACTAGGCTGTGGCTCAGTCTGAAGAGTGCTACAGTCCTAATTAGAGCCGGCAGGAGAAAACATTGACAAAACGTTTTCTCTTACATTTTAAATGCT
Source organism: Acanthisitta chloris (assembly GCF_000695815.1). Lineage (NCBI taxonomy): Eukaryota > Metazoa > Chordata > Aves > Passeriformes > Acanthisittidae > Acanthisitta > Acanthisitta chloris. Next base: position 34,513 of record NW_008664693.1, on the reverse strand, counting down.
TTGTTGCTAGAACTACATGCCACCATGGAAACATTTGTGAATTCACTAGAGTGTTTCTGAGGGCCATAGTGGAGTTTTGAGGAGCTGCTCTGAACCCCAAGTTGCTTGAAAATAATCACCTTGTGTAAAAGAAGCTTATGTTCAGGCTTTCCATCCAAGAGACTTTATTTTTAGACTTTGACTTCTCAGTTGAAGTAATATTTATTAATTTTTCAGGATCTATGGTTTTCCATTCTGCAGTATTCCTAAGGCTTGACGTATTTCTGCCATTAGTTTATCAATGCATTAATAAGGCCATGCAGTCAGTTCTGCCTAAGTTTATGCATTTATTCCTGGTCAGCAATACTGGTTGTTCAGAAGTTATTTTTTACCTTTCTTGAATTCCTCCTGGTGATGGCTGGATACACCTAGGTGTTATGCAAGATGTCAGGTAGGATAATTTAGCACCTTTTTTGTCTGTATGTCTGAATGCTAAGACTAAGGCAGGTTCTCCTTTCTCACAGGATCAGCTTCCTGTAACTACCAGTGAAGTTTACAATGCTGTAGCAGATTTCTGGAGACCTTGGCTAAATGATGAAGCAATCAATACCTTCAGAAAAGGTAAAGTACGCCAGTAATGCATTGTGAAGCTAGGGCTCAGAGAACTAATGTTTCCATGGATTTGTCCTGTTTGTTTAGCTCAGTCTCATAGGATGAATCAGAACAATGGATTATCTGTAATGCTTCTCCTGGAAGAAGAAGTTACTTACCTTTTTGAGTAGCAATGCCTATATTCAGAGTACATTTGTTCTTTTGTGATGCAATAATTATTGCTTCTTGTAATATGTACAACATTATTGACTTTTTGCCAATGCATGTGAAATATCTTACTGCCTTCAAGACCTTGTAATACTGTTTAGATAAAGGTGTATGATTCAGAAGAAAACTTACATTTGGTTGTAAAAAGCTGTTAAAATGTTGTTTCTGTTTTGATGCTCTGTGTGTTTCAGAGCATATTGAATAGGCACATTTTTGTTCAGGTTAGGATAGCACATAGCTGTGGTGATTATACTGTTAATATTTGTGTCCAACATACTAAACTGGGAAAATATTGATATCCTAATTAGGATTTTTCTTTTTAGCAGAGGACTGAAAAGTTAATTTCCAATCCACTCAAACATTAGGGATTTGGAAGTTTAATTTGTGATTTTATGCCCTGAATGAGAACAAACTCTGGATAGGAGTGGAAGTAGAAACTTTAATAGGGATTATAAAACTCCAAGGGGCAGACCTTAAGTTAAGGTATATTGTTATACATCTGTTGCTGTGGCTCCATTGAAGTCCGTGAACTATGAAGTTACACCCATTGAGGAAGCTCTGCATGCCATGGAGAGTTTTGGCAGCTTGGACTGAAAAACGTCTTTACTTTTCATCATATCACAGGTCTGAAGTTAAATGACTTTCAAAGTACAAGGCTACTAAACTCAAACAGTTCTTCCTGGAGGAGCCTGTATGTTTGCAGTATTTCAAGACATGTAGACCTTTTAACAGCTATTGTATCTCTCAGCGTGGAAGAAATATTACAGGGCATTTCTTGCTTGTCAGTTGGATAATTGCATCTGAATACTGTCAAATGAACACAATTTCAGGCAAGAATTCATAAAAAATTCAATGTCAACTTCTGCTAAAATGTGGCTGAAAACATTAAGATGTGATAAGGTGATGCATGGCTTGAATAATCATGCATTTTCTATTAGCAAGAGTAAGGCTGGGTACTTTGTCAGTGGTGCACTTTCCAAAGTTGTGCCTTGAAGCATTTAATTTGTTATGTGATGTTGGTCTTATTTCCACAGGTGGCTTCTATACACAGCTGTTTGAATCCAATGATAGCTCCCAAGCACTCAGGATCATCAGTCTAAACACAAATCTATATTACAGTCCCAACAGTGTAACTGTGAATATCACTGACCCAGCCAACCAGTTTGCCTGGCTGGAGGGAATACTTGAAACCTCGTTGCAAAAGAAGGAAAAGGTAGGGGCCATAGTCAAAAACCATCATTATTTGCTTCAACTTTGAAAGGAAAATAAAAAGAAGTAGAGACAATGAAATATATAAGCATACTTCCATAGTAATGTTAATCCTGCCAAAGATACTACAAAATCAAAATTTTATTTTTTAACAATTCTGCCTTGAATATGCACATGATATTGCATATTCATGCAGTTGAATGAAGTTTCTCAAATTATACAGTAAAATACCTTTTCTTTCCTATGTAAAATACTGTAGAAGCCAGTTTGTGACCTTTTCTTGCCCGTAGCCTTTCATTTTAAAATCTGCTCTTGGCCTAAGACAAAAGGTAGCATATTTAATTTGCATTTTAATGTAATTTAAAGTATCCAAACCAGAAATCAGAGAGGAGTTTGTTATCCACAAAACTTAGCCAAACTGCAGCAATTGCTATGATTTGAGTGTTATAATAAATTTTCTTACAATACTCAAGTGAGGTTATAAATTGTTGGCAACTGATTCATTGATTGATTGATTGGTGCAGGGATTGGATCATCATCCGACCAGAAGAAGTGCTTAATTTGAAACATGTTTACATTTACAATTTACAGTGTTGTAATTTTTAAAATATCATATTACAGTTGGGAGAGAGATTTCCCTTCCTCATGTCTGACCATGCAGGCTCTGCAATACTCAAACATAAGATTTTCCTTCTATCCCCTTGAGATGACAAATTATAAGTTTTGCCCTAGTAACTTACTGTTTTTTGTTTTGAAATAATTGATAACATTCTCCTTTGGCCTAAAATCACACCTAGTTTTATTGGAACATTTCTTCCTCCAAGCATATACTGAATTGACTGAAAAAAATGTTATTTTTTTCCCGTTATGAATGTGAACATTTTTACTGTTTGTATTTTCTATAAAAACCTGTCATGATTTACAGCTTTCAGGATGCCATTTCTAAGATAGCATTACTGTGAAACTGTGGTAACCATTTCTAGGTTACAGCTAAAAGTGTAAGTTTCAAATGAAGGTGCTAATTGTGCTTTCTACACTTAATTCCTTAGGTATATATAATAGGACATGTACCAGTAGGATACTTGCCATTTGCAAGGAATACTACAGCTATCAGGGAGTGTTACAATGAGAGACTGGTAAAGATCTTTCGCAAATACAGTAGTGTTATTGCTGGCCAGTTTTTTGGACACACACATAGAGATAGTATCATGGTCCTCCTGGATGAAGAAGGTAATGATGGTTGTTGACTCCTTAATCTTTCTTCCCAATTAAAAGCAAATTAATACTTTCTTGCATGTTCTTACTAGTCAGCCTTTGTTATAAATAATTGAAAAAATAAATTGGGAAATACTGCTATTTATCTGCAAGAGTTCAAGCCTCACGCACTCCCATGTTTTTTCCAAAGAGAACCTTGAAGGCAGACTGTCTTTTTTTTTTTTTATTCGAAGTCAGAAGAGACTCCCCAAGCTTCCTTTTTTTGTTTTTTTTTAATGAATGCCTAGACAAGAATTTTTAGTCTTTCCTCTCTGCTCTCGCAGTGACATGGGCAAATTATAGTAGCCAGTTGCTATTGTGTAATGTGTCAAAGGGAATGTTCTCAGGCCAACCAGACATGCTCTATGTTCTAATGTTTCCTGCATCATTACTGTGCCTCTCTGCTGAGCTCCCTGCTGCTTCAAAGTTAATTAAGATAAGGGTAACCAGGAGGCAGGGGAAAGAAAATCTCTGCCTGTTGCATCTCTTAGATCAGCTAATTTCCCTTCAAGAAAAGCACCCACGTTGAAAATTTTGTTTATTGCTTTGAAATTCCTAAGTTTTAAGCATGGGCATGGCCATATGGAGCACTCTAACATCTCTAGCAGAAGATCGCTGTAACTGGTTAAATACTTGTGTCTGTACCATAGAGCAGTGAGAGGTCCATTGCTTTGCTTTATGTCAAATACCCAAATGTTAATTGGCTCTTGATCTATGTTTTTTATAAACTCATAAGAGCAATGCCTGACCTGCTGAGTGGAGTAACACTATTCCAAGTATTTTACCTTTTTACATGGTGTTATAAGGGAGTTAATCTCCAGTAAAAAAGAATCCAGGCTAGTGAAAGAACTGGCTTTTTATATTTTTTTTAAATGGTGTGCAAGGCAGTCTTATACCTACATTGTTCTGTTCCTTGTCTCATTTGCGTGTGAAATCATTGTCTCTACTGCAAATTTCTCTGAGAACAGCGGTGATCTTGGTGCTTGTCCCTACAGCTGCATGTGCAAATAACTGCTTCCAAATGATTTTAGTAATTTTGCATCTTTTGACAAAATAACAGTGGACTTACATGTAGCTAAATACATACTGTGTTTATCTGTACAATTTTAGATTGTCTTCTATTCATGACATTTTCCTCTTGACAGAAGTCCAGAGAATTGAAGATAATTGTAATAGCAGCCAAAATCAGTGTACTGAGATATATTTAAATTTTATCTTCTCCAGAAGAATCTACTGATTTCTAAGCTTTCAAAGCTTTTGCTCATACGTGGAAACTGACCTTGTGAGTTCACTGCTGTGACATTGTCAGAGAAGGGAATAGTTAGTGGTTCTTTCACAGACCGCAGAGAACCTCTCACTGCATATTCTGTCCCATTAAAACCCACGTACACCCTCATGTTTCAGTTGCTGTAAAGATCAGTGTTCACATATTAGGTGCTGGGCTAGTCTAGATGAATGTAATCAGGGTCAGCTGATGAGACCCTGGTGTTTCTAATACCATCAGAAATACATAAAGCAACATAAAATATATTATGAAAACAGTAAGAAAACAGCAGCTAAGGGTTTTCAATATTTCTTCAGTAGAGATACGCCAAATACAGAGACTTTACATGTAGGCAAGGCCGTTTTGCACAGGTAGTTGAATTAGTTGGGAAGCCTCTAGTGTTTGAAAAAGGTATGACTGAAAGGAAACTCTCCTCACCTTCCACTTTCCTGCAGGAAAGCCAGTCAATTCCTTGTTTGTGGCACCTGCTGTAACCCCAGTGAAGAATGTATGGCAAATGGAATCCAATAACCCTGGTGTCAGGTTGTATCAATATGATCGTCTTGATTATAGCTTGCTGGTAAGTAAGGATTTTAAGGCATTGTTTAAAACTTTAAATGTACTGTCATTAAAAATTACAGTGAAATGTCAGCCCTTGTAGTGTTATGGCTGTTGGTGGAACTTTGGTGTTTAATCTTAGTTTTTCTTCCTGGGCAAAGGAAGAAAATCTGGAAGAGAACTTGGTTGGTCTTTCTGTGGCTGCCAGGACTACCCAGTACTTTCTGTTCTTTATGGAATATTCTTACACACAGAATCAAAGACAGTCAGATTTTTTCCTGGGCAAAATCCTAAAACTTATTTGCAGGGAGCTCTGCAAGGGTGAAAGAGGTTCACCTAAATCCTGGGCTTGTTTACATGCCAATGTTATTTGCTGGTGATAGCCTGAGTTTTGGGATGCACTTTTAACCATATGATGCCTTTTGTAATCATGCACCTTCCTATGTAGAGTTTACACTTTTTTATAGGAAGTTATTAATAATTTTAGAAGGAAAAGTAGTAGAATACTTCTACTCTGTAGTATGTTGTGATTTCTGGAGATAAAGTGAGTATAATTATTTTGGCTCTGAATGACTCAGGTTTTCTCTCTGTAATTCAGGATAAAATCTTGACCCTGCTGAGCTCAGTGACAATGCACCCTGCAGCTTGACTGGGACTGGGGTTTCTCTCTCTGGAGACCTGTGCCAATACAGGCTGCTCCTTTCTTGTGCAGATTTCACTCCTGCATCAACATGTCTCCCGTTCCTTAAATTCTCCCTGGCCGTTCTTTTTCTGTCCATTCTACCCTTCAAGCAGTGCCCACAGAAAAGAAACTTCTGCTTCTCACCTCACTCCTAGAGCAGACATGAGCATAGTGGAGTTTGGACAGGAAAGACCTCTCACACTGCCACTGTTGCCTTTTGTGGCTCCTTTTTCTTCTCCTCCCCATCCCCCCACCATTACCGCGCTGCAAGTACCAGCTTTGGGTGTAAGCCCAGCTCTTGGGGTGGGACGTGACCTTCTATTCACTTGTGAATAATGAGGAGTGACAGCTTCCTAATCAATATATCACTCCTAAGACTTAATGAAGCAGGGAAGAAAGCAATACAGCCGTCCCTATTTTTTCTTTCTTTTTTTTTTTTTTTTTTTAAACTGTAGGATCTCTGGCAGTTTTACTTGGACCTCAGAGACGCCAATGAGAAAAACGAATCCAACTGGAAATTAGAATACATCCTGACTAAAACTTATGGCATTGAAGACTTGAAGCCAGAAAGCCTGTATGAAATGGCCAAGCAGTTGTCTATGCCACACAGCACACTGTTTGAGCAGTATTACAGTAACTTCATTGTGAGTTATGACAAAACCATTGTCTGTGAAGAGGGGTGCAAGACCTGCCAAATATGTGCAATCCAATATTTAGATTACTCCTCATACACAGATTGTATCAATCGGGAAGCAACGTGGAAATGAAATCTCTGTGCAGCTTATGCGGATGGTGACTTTAGCCTGTGATTCAAAGAACCTGCTTGTTCTTTCGCTCAAGCACTGACATGTTGACTGGGAGCCTGTGGGGCTTCTCTTAATTTCAGGGGAGCAATAAATCTCCCTAGATCTTTCTTCTTGCAAACATGTTTTCCTTTATCATCTAAATAAAAGTTCATTGACTATATAGTAGTGGCCAGATACTCTGCTGGTTTTCAAGTGTCCTTTACCCTCTATAACAGGCATCCCAGTGTGGGGGAATAGAATTTACTCACTCAGTTCTTTGTAAATCCAAGTCTTATTTCTCAGGGTGTGTAAACACAGGCAGTGCCATTTCAGGCATGGGATTTTTATGGGGGCAGGTTTCAACCATCTGCTGTCACAATTTGCACACTGAAGTCGGCAAAATCCACATTTGCTGAGACTTGAGTGCAGTTATGTTGTTGATGCGATGCCAGTATTAGGTATCTCCCTGTGCCAAGCTTTCCTGCTTAATCCCTCAAACCCACCTCTGCTTAGGGGCATTTTCTAACGATGGCATGAAAGTGACTTAATGGAACACAAACCTCCATCCTGTAAATGCTTAATCTAATTTTTTCAGAATGTGTGTTTGCCCAGCAGGAAGTGCTGTTTTTCTTATGATAGAGCTATGTGCATTGGTACTGCTGTCAAGGAGTGTCTTGGTATGAGATTTTGCAGCAGACCATAAATCAGGTTTAAATTGACGAACATCAGTAATTGGACATAGCAGATACATTCTCTGGATAGCATAGGTAAACATGCACTTGCCTTGGAGTTTCTTAGGTTTCTTTTTCATAGAGCAGTCTAGTACTTAATGTGAAGATTATCACATGTACAAACTTACAATTGCGAAGATTGCTTCTTCCTCTTCTTGTGGTTAAATGTGTGTACAAGATGATGCTATTAAGACAGCCTTTATCTGGTCTGGTGTGTGTAACCAAGAAGGACCTTTACCCATTTTTCTTTTACATCAAAAATACTTTTGAGACTTTGTTCAGAATAATATCATCCAGATCCTACTCTAGGTAATATTATTCCAGAGTAACTGGAGCTGTAGAAGTGGTTATGAGCCAAATCCAATTGATTATTTTTTTTTTTTAAATAAGATTAAAGCCTTTACTGTTGTAGCTGTTGAGGAACTTTTGGGTTTGTTTCCACCCAAGCTTGAAATATTTGGCAGAATATTTTCAGTCAAATTTTCTGAGTCTGTACTATGCACAGCTGTAGATGCATACACCTCAGATTTGTCACGCACCAGTCATCCACAGAGGAAATGGCTGGTTTGTTAAATTTACATTTGGAAGCAAATCCTCCTGTGGCACTAATGGGTAGAAATGCCATTAATAATGCAAGGTAGGTAGTCCTGTATTTTAAATTTGGTGCTTGGAGGAGAAGGTATGGTGAGCATGTAAACTGTTTAGAGCTATCTGCTCTGGCTGGTCTCAAATATATCTGGATATGTAAATAACCCGAATTAATGTGGGTACTGTACAGACTGTGACTGTGAGAAAGTGCCAGAAAGTTTCAGTGCTGAAAGCTGATGATTTCCTCTGTGTTGGATGTGTTCCTTGGTTGTTTCTCATGGGTGTGTATATTTAAAAAATGCCTGTTACCAGTACCCATTTTCCAAGGGCAAGCAAACAGAGTTGTGGGCGGATAGTATAAGGGCAATCGGAGCTGGTAGGATAGCTGAGCTTCCCCTAATTTGCCAGATGGGTTTTGTTCAATTCAGTCTTGAGCTTTGAACCAACTGTCTCTTTTCTCATACTGGTTTGTTTCTGTGAGTTCTGTGGCTTCTGTTTAAGCTTAATACCTACAAGACATCCTGGAAACACTATAAAAATTAGCTAGTTGTAGTCTTCCATTATGGACTCCTTTAAAGTTTAGCAAACTATAGGAAGAACTGGACCATGTGGCAATTTAGTAGCTAGACAATTTTAGGAAGAGTGGTATGCTGCTGATGGAGTGATGGGCATCTTGCTTAGTAGATTTTTTTTTTTAGTGTGTGTGTATCAATAGACGTTATTTAGTGGACATGAACAAATAAATGCCTACAAATGTCTAAATAGCAAGCTATGATCCAGACATGCTTCTCTTTTTTTTAATCTGGGCTTGCATTGAAGCCAAGAGTTGAATGGCACTAGCCAAGGAGGTGTTTTTTTGTTGCAGCCAGAGAGATATATCCAGCAGGGTTACATTTAGCCAGGGTATATCCACCAAGATACACCCTGTTATGGCAGCTAGCATTCTCTGCTTCTCCTGTATGTAACTATAGTCATGCACATGCAAGTGTAACTGGCCAAGAAAGATCCAGGAGTATGTTTGACTGCATCATCTTGTAACTTGGATGTAAACCAAGGAGAGAGCTTCTTGAGATGTTACACTTTAAAATGCATGAGATAAATCACATGAACAGCTTATATGGCACCTGGGTGTAAGGGGAAGTAGAAGAAGACCATGATGGTTTTGGTTTGGGTTCCTACCTTGTTCCTTCATGAATCTAGGAATGTTCTACAAGAAGGCTATCCTGTCCTGACAGATTTTTTTAAAGAAACAGAAAATGCCAAAGAGGCATGACCTAATAAAGTCACTGACTTCTGTAGACCAGATTTCTGTTTCACTTTTCAGATGATATTTTATGGCTCTATCTTGAGTGAAGGCTTAGAGGGAATATTTGTATGGCCACATTTGACAGAAAGACAAATTACACCACCTAGTGGAGTACAAAGCTTTTCATTTACCTGCAGTTAAACTAGAGGCATATAAACAACGAGAGTAATTTCTCAAATATTCTAAGATTTAACTGCTAGCTTTTGAAGGTAAGTAGCTTTTGAGGGAAGCACTGATACTTCTTTCTAGCAGTACTGTCATGTAGCACACTTTCTCTGGTTGCTGGCTTCTAGAGGCTATTTCATTTGATGGATCCTGAGCCCTGAAGTCTCATCCCACATCCAGGGAAGAACTGAATCCTATGGAAGGGATCCTCAGAGTCCAGCTCAGCTAGCCAGCAGGCAAGGGATGTGACAGGAACCAAAGGCCTATCCCAGAGCATGCTGGTGTCTCCTTACAATTAGTTTCTGTGCTTTAATTCTCTGCTGGAGTTAACTGTCTGAGCTTATGTCTACATTAACAAGTACGGCAACCTTACAGGAGTGCCTTCTTTAACAGGAGAGTTCGTGCTGAGGAGCTGATTTGACTGCTGCACATTTCAGTAGCAGGTGAAGGACTTTAGATGTACTCTTGAAATGCAGGTGCCAACTGCATTACATTTCAAAGAGTGCTCTCCATGAGCACTCGGCAACATGAATAAAACCACAGTTAAGTGGGGATGATCAGTAAACTCCTTCAAAGGTGCGCTTCCAATCCAAACCAAAGTGAAGGCTGCCCAGAGGCACACGTTAATTGCTTTAGATTGGGTCACTCATTAGTGTCCGGGTGTGATCTCATCACCTCTATTGTTTTTCACTTGCCAGCCTGAAGAAATTGAAATGACTGGAGGAGATGGGCATTGTTAGTAAAATTGATGATCTTAAGTTGTCTAAAAACAGAAATAGGTAACTAAGTACATGAATTCCTGCGTGGTCAAATGGACAAATGATGAGCACGTGGCATCTCAAAGGATAAATATCTAGTTTAATACTGTATCTCAGTTTCCTTTGTGGAAATGGCAATCTCAAGAAGGTGGGTTGTCACATTGGTCTAAGAATAAAACAAATCTCGTGGAAGTCCCTCTCATGCTCAGTCAAGAGGAACTAAGACAATGTTAATGAAGAAAGGAACTGTAACTGTCTAAACAAGATTAATTGCTTTCCTTCCTTATTTTCCAAAAGCTGAAGACTAGCTTCTACCTGCTTACCACTACAGCTTTCAACAAGAAAATACTGCTTGAAGTAATTCACCTGTCATCTGTAAGCCCTAGCATTTTTGTTCCTTACCTCGGAATTCTACCAGTTTTTTTATTTCCTGATCTGCAAAGAAGCCTGGTGTAAAATGAATGTTATTTTCATACTGTGTGTGGAATATCACAACTGTAGGAACTCAAAGAAAACACATAGAGAAAAAATAACTAAAAGTCTTAGCCATCCTATATATGCTTAATTAGTTTCTTACGGTTGTGGGAATGGCAAAGGCACTGCACTGAACATTACTAGTGTGTTCCTGATCCCTGTGTATCAATTCCTGCCAAAGCAGTTATCAGGAAAGTGGCCACATGTAGGATAGGATGGATAATGCTGGATGACTGAAAATGTAACAAGGGAATCACTTAAAAAACAATGTTGAAAGCAAAGCCACTTGAAATGTGGCAAACCCCAGCCCCAAGGAAGTGGTGAAGCAGTGGAAAGAACATGATGTACTTACAGCTCTTGCCAAATTGTAGCTTTTCAAATGCAACTTACATTGCCTTCAGTGGTAGAAGCTGTGTTTAAGGACTGTCTAGAAAAATCCTTCTATTATCTGCATTTTTATTGAATTTTATCTGAATCTAGCTGTCAAATATGTTACAACTAATTACTGAAATATTCTCCCATCATGCCTTCCAGCTTGCAGTGGGTAAGAAAATTGAACACTCTTGTACTCATACCCTATAAACTCTTTGATGGATTTTAAAGCAACCACTCAGACAACAGGAATAATTGAGCTGGAGAAGTTGCAAATGTGGAGTTGGGCAAAAAAAGTTTTTCCTGTCCTAAAAAGCATCTTGAGATTCCAGTATTTCCCCACTGGAATAAAATCAAGACCTTGCTGAGATTTTAGGCTGGGAGATGTACAAAGTGGGGATTTGCACCTGAGCCTGTCACCTTCCTCCTCAAGCCTTTGCTGTGCATCTGTCTTGATGCTGACTATGCTTTCTCCTTCTACCTTGGAACTGAGCAACTTTCTAAATTAAAATTTTTATTGGACTTGTTACATTTATATAGAACGTTCTGGTAGTGACAGCATTTTCCACTGAAAACTGTTAAGCAATTCTTCAAGCTCCTTCCACATGCTATAAAGTTTCACACCTTGCTTGTCCAACACAGTACATGCCGATGGATACACTGCAGCAATGGATACACTTTTTAGTCCTATATAGTCTAAGATTTTTGATCATTCATGTGGACCAGATGATCAGCTGGCAAAACCTGACTTTGGAGCACTGAAATTAGTGATAAATTAATAAAGTAATGAATAATCCTACTTGAGATTCAGGAATGGGTTTTCAAGTATACCTAAAAAAGTATTTCTGTGTGACATAATACAGTTCTGCCTGGAACTGAACAAGCAGACTCAGGTAGCAGTAGCAGAATATCTGTATCCTTATATTGCTTTTCCTGGAATAATTCCCCCTGTGGCCCGGAGTGACGTGATAACACAGCTATCCTGCTTTCCCTTCCAAGTTACCCTGGATGTTTGCCTGTATAACATTGATTTATGACACATAAATACATACCAACAGACTTAAGCAGACAAACCCAACTTAATTGTGCTCCCAGGTGTTCTGGTTTGATGTTTGTTGACTATAGATGGAAAGCCCTCAAACGGTATTTCTAGGGAGGTGGAGCACTCTGCATCTTGTGGGCTTTGGAGTTTACAAGACAATTTAGGCATGCCTGAGGCTGCTAAAGAATAGCAGTTTCTCTACCGTCTTGTATAAGCATTGAAGCCCAAATCTCCAGTATTCATTCAGTCTAGCAGGATCTTCCTTCAAGCGGGGGTGGTGATAAAAGCCTGTGGTTGTATCACTCAAAATACATGCAGAAATACACTTCTTCCAGATGGGTAGAGTGCCTTAAAATTCTTGCATGCTGCTCTGGCTTTTTTATGCTTTTTAAAATGGGAAGCATGTATTTTTAGACACTTTGAAAAACATTTCCTAGCCAACTTCTTATTCCTATTTTGTTGGACATTTCAGGCAGAACTTGTCTGATATATTAGAACATTTTACACCTATGAAAACTGCCATCTGCCACAAAGCATTTAAACTGGCT
>NW_008664693.1:0-21946 GCF_000695815.1 Acanthisitta chloris | reverse complement strand
TGAAAGATTCTGAGCTTGTTGCAGCTGATTGCAATGAAGCATTCATTTTTACCTAGCCCTAATGGAGTCACTGTAAAGAACATTTAACTGAGTCTCTCACGGGAGGGGATATTTGATGTTGTTTTTACATCAACCTAGCTGAAACCTTCCAGCATTTCTAACAGACTTCCTTGGTAGCTAACAAGACATGTTTCAAGCTGTCTGTTCATAACAAAGCCTCATTTTTGTTGTTATTATTTTGTGGGCTTGTTTTCTTGGTTTTGGGGTGTTTTTTTGTGTTTTGTTTGTTGGCTTTTTTTTTTTTTTAATCTAACTGAAAGTATTTATACAGAGCTTGAAATTCTAGACAGGCACAGGATTTTGCTCAGTATAACCGCCAATGTACAATGGAGGACTTTTCTATAGTATTTTTTTGTATTTCTCCCCTCCTCCAATCCCCCTGGCCAAAGCAAATTTCTGCTAAGCAGTGTCAAAAAACCATAGCAACTATCTTGTGACAGAGCTGAGGAGGTTTTGTTCTGCAGAGGACCCATTAATCACATTGCCCCCCAGCCCATAATCTCATCCAATGCAATGATGGGAATTTTCTGCTGAAAACAGTAGCTAAATATTTGTATGGGTGAAGCACTCTCCTCAAACTGACCCACAGGGGAAGTGGAATCTGTTACTCGTAGTGTGTGAGGCTCTAGGGATGGATGGAGGGATTCCTGTTAGCAGGAAACAGGAGTTTTCATTCAGGTCAGGTTTGCTGGGGGAGCAGGTTAGAGACAGGCCAGTGGGGCAGTGGGGAGAGCAGAACACATCCAATGGGCTTATCAGGGCATGTGTCCAGCAGTTCTCTGTCGGGTGGGGGTGCTGGAGCTGGAGGCCTGCTGGCTGCTCAGCAGGTACCATTGCTCATGGCAGTAACATGCCACCACCCCTCTCCTCAGCCTCTCTCTCTACTCACGATTTTAAAGTCATCCCTCTATTGCCCCATGTTTTTCTCTGTTATAGAATCAGAATGGTTTAGCTAGAAAGGACCTTAAAGTTCATCTAGTTCCAACCCCCTTACCACATGCAGGGGCATCTTCCACTAGGCCAGGTGGCTGAAAGCCCCATCCAACCTTGAACACTTAACATGGGTGGGGCATCCACTGCTCTGCTCTGGGCAATCTTCTGGGTCACCCAATCATACTTCCTCTTTTATTTAATTTCTAAAGGTCAGCTATTACTTGTTAGTTTTTTTTGCATAGTACAAGTTCAAGTTTTCCCTGGAGTCCATAATTCAGAATATGCCCACAATTAGGTTTTGATCATTAAAACAGTCAAAAAATTCCCATTCACTCATTGCATTTACTTGATAACTTAGTCCATAAGACCTCCCAGATGCAGCAAAATTCCATCCCACTGGAATTTGTATTCTTGAATATACTAGCTGCACTGACACAGTGTCACAGTGCCTCAAATGACTTTGGGAACTTAGAATCCAGAAAATGAGTAACTGGGAAACCTGAAGATGGCTCTTCCTTTATCCCAGTTGTCAGTATTTACCCCACGCACAGACACAACAAACTCCTTATGACCTTAATCATATTTGCTACTTTCATATAGTTATACAGAAAAGCAAATGCCCTGTGAGCAGTTGGATAGAGGCAAAAGTGGTTGTTTGCTCATGGAAGGGATGACCCTCAGCTCCTTCCCTCTTTTGGAGTGCATTTCGGATGGAAAATAAGATCCTGTCTTGCCTAATGAGTTATGTGAAAACATGTCAGTGCTTTCAATGCCTCCAAGGGGATGTTTTCTCACAGAAATTTGCATATCTGCCCTAGTGCTCTCTTCAGGTCTTTTCACCAGGCCATGTTTTGCCGCCACTTCTCTTCATGGGACAAAGATAGTATTAACAGTCGGGGCCTCATGGTGTGCCATTTCCTTGCAGATATTTTGAGTCCCTTTTGAGGCCCCTAGCTGCATTCAAGGTCTCTTTGCTTTGCTTTCCCTCCCAAAGGAAAGCTAAGACTATTTAAGAGAGACTTGCCCCTTTGCCTCTAAGCTGGGGTAAGTCATAACATGACCAGGGGAGGTGAAAATCTCTTGCTTCAGCTGCAGTTGCACAACTGTTATTATATTGCTGCTAAACAAAACCTCACAATAGTTGGGGTTTTTTTGTCTCTGGCCCTGATACCCCTGTTCTTAGGCTTGTTTTCAGGTGATAATTTTTTCTTAACACTTTGTCTCTGTGTAGGCAGGGTGACAGACCTGTGTCCTACTGTTAAATTGCAAAAGGTTTAGCTCTGTGTAGTGTATTGCAGGTTCAGTCTGAAGAATAATCTCCACATTTCCTTTGTTTAGGCGTAGGGCCCAGCTCTCAGTTTGTGCCAGCATAAGGAGTGTTTAGCCTCTTTTTTTGAAAACTAACCTTGGGAATTTTGCTTTGTTCATATGTATGAACAATAAGAGTGTACTCTTGAAGACATAGTTCCTGGAAAAGCAAGGTGTGGCAAAAAAAGTGAGTTAACCAGTGCTAATTGGCTAGGCTGACACCTAGTCTGGCATGCTTAGAATCTGTTGCAACTCCAGTGAGGGCAGGATGAAGTCTGCATTTACATCACTTAACCCAGGATATGAGAAAGCAAATAATATGTACACTACAAACTATGTTTTCCATTAATTTGTTAGATGTAAAAAAAGCCTTCACATACATGCCAAATGTAGAATTAGAAATAGCAATTCTATTTTAAACTGTCTTGTTGTGTAACTAGACAGGTCCTATACTTGTTAAAATCATCACTTCATTCAGTGCCTATAGTTGTGGTTTTTAGTGTCTGGCCAACTTTTATTTCAAGAATATCCCTTTTTTTTTTTTTTTTTGCCTTTCCTAAATTAGTGAGACTTTTTCACCTACTGGTATGCAAAACTATAAACCATTTATTTTAGCGGTTAGGGAATGGATTCTAAACTTTATATACACTTTATGCAATGCATGTAAAATCATGAAAAATTCCTTCTCTCTCTCAGTGCAGGACTCTGGGTGCTCAGATTCAGTAATAATTTCAGTTTCCCTGTACAGCTGTTACAAATTACCTGATCTCACTATTTCACTCTCTATTCTGCCTTTGTCCCTCTCCCAGTTATGAATTACTAGCATTATGAAGGCACACTCTTCGTTTTGTTGAATGTTGTAAAATATTCACTAGAATCATATAAGAATTTGTCCTGCTGCTGGCAGAAAGCAGCTCTATAAACAATGTGCTCCTTTGTTTGCCCGAAGCATAGTAACAAATGGATTATGTGTAACAGCCATCTATAGGGCTTTTATTTCATCTCCATTCAGGCTCTGTGTGTTTTGCACTGCTTTTAATGAGGCTGCCTGAACTATGGTAACCCCACGGTACATTTGTAAGCAGAGATATGAGATGAATCAGCCCCTTCCAGGATGGCATTATGGGGTGATCTGCTTTCATTACAGGATTTATTTTATAGGTGGTAGACCTCAGAGAGAGCATACTGCAGGCACAAGCAGTACTTATCTGCTCTGTAGGGCCAAGCTCAGGGTGTACATGAATGTGGCTCTGCTTTCCCACAGTCAAATATCCTTTCGTTGCATGGCTTGAAACACCATCATTTTTGTGCATGACCTCTCCTTTGCTCCCCTTCTGCATCAGATTTGTACTGGAATGATTGATAGTCTTTATAAAATACTCCATAAAGAACTATTTTACTTCCCCATCAGCATGAAAGCTTGGGTCCCCATACACAAAAGAAGTACAAAAATCAGCATCTCACAGCAGAATGAAAAGCCTCTTCTTCTTTCTGCCTTTCTGAAGTGTGAAGATTTTTCCCCTGGAACTGGAAATGTTTATTCCCCATAATAGAGTTCACTGTTGTCAAAAACAACCAAACACATATGCATATAAGCACAGATAGATACCTTCTTTTTTCTCTGGAGGCCTATGTAGGTTTTAGTTTTTTTTTTTTTTTTTGGTAATATAATTTACAAATTTTACCAAAGCAAACCAGGATTCATAATTGGCATAATGCCCTATTTATCTTTTTGGATTGTTTGAATGTTTTCATGACCTTCTGTTTGTTCTGCTGCTCTTCAGTCACCATGAGTAGTGGGTAGTTTTTGCCCAGGAAATATTGTTACAATACAGAAGACAATTTTAAGTACGATAACAAAGTAGATAAAAACAAAGCTATGTGCCGGCTCACAGGACTCATCTTCCTCTCTGGACACATTTTCTGTATGTTGCTTGAAATGTTTAGTTGTTAAAAATTATAACTCAGTCAATTTTTGACCTTGTAAATAGAGGATACAGTGAAAAACTGGGAGTGGTTGAAGAAATACAAGAGGTCATAGAATTGTAGAATAGTTTGACTTGGAAGGGACCTTAAAGATCATCTAGTTCCCCCCCCTTGCCATGGGCAGGGACACCTTCCACTAGACCAGGGGGCTGAAAGCCCCGTCCAACCTGGCCTTGAACACTTCCAGGAATAGGTCATCCACAACTTCTCTGGATAAGATGCCATTGCTTTGGATAACCCCCAGAACAGAACTAGACATTTGAGTCTTTAGGCAATTACTGTCATTAATGTTTTTCAGATTTCATGGTTGAAAGGTGATTTTGGCAAGGAATTGCTGGCAGTAAGGTAAACTCAGGTTGAACTGTGAACTGCTAAGTCATAACGAGAATCCTAACAGCACAGGACTGCAAGTAACGCTTAGTGCTAATTATAGTCCTTGCTAGCCAGCAGCAATGGAGAGTAGAGCCCTGAGAATAAAAGTTCCATGAAAAAAAGGGAGAGGTCATATAATATAGCTTGTTCTTATAGAGAAAGAAAAAAGGCTAATGATGAAGACAAATTAATTAGCAAAGAAAACTACTTGGGGGAAGACTTGCAAATTTTCTAGGTTGTGGGTTGTTGGGTTGTTTTCGGTTTCTTTTATTCAGTAACAAATCAACCCCAAACATTCCTCTCCCCAACTCTGTTTTGTGTAAAAGCATAGAGTGGCAGGCACAGGGAATTCACCAGCTATTTTTAATTTTCCTTTTTATACAGAAACCCTTTCCAGTTTCCATGCACTTCTAATTTCTGACTTTACTAGTGCAACTGTAGCCCGTGCACCACATCTATTTCCTGCTGTCATAAACATGTGTGTTTGTGGGCATGTATGAGATACTGCAAGGTAAAGAGAGACAGACCCTGAATGTACTGGCAGGTGTATGGGTTTGCTGTAATAACTCTGTTTTGGCTCCGTCATTTTAATGTGTCAATCTTCAAATGCCAATACCTGGAAATGAGAGACCAAACGGCCCTTGAGATAACTTTTGATCTCCTGAATGAAAATGTTCATTACAATTTATGTGCACTGACTGTATTTCATCAACCTGCAGAAACAGGCAGAGCCTGCATACTCTTGAGAAATGGATTGTGGTAGAAAGAAGATTGCAAATGTGTTGTGAACCACTTAAAAAGGCTGATGACAAACTTGAGTGGAGGGGTTTTTTTTTAATGAGTATTTGTGTTGCCAGGTGATAAGCAGGGCTTTACTGTTTATTTGTACTTTGACTGTGTGTTTCAATGAGTGTAAAGGCATTCAGATGAAGTTCTGGGCACTTATTTTCATTATAATTAACAATTAATTAATTCATTTCCGACCTTTAATTGGACTGAATTTAATACAGCAAGTTTCAAGCTCAAGACTCTGGAAGGCATTTAAAGGATGAAAATGTGCTGTCAGACATCGCTTATGCAAGTTTAAATTACACCACCATTTCTTGGGAAGTTGCATCTGAAAAGTAAATTGAGTGGTGCTTTGGAAATGAATCCATTTTTTAGGCAAGAGATGTTTCAGATAGCATGGAGTGCTTAATCCCTTCCACTCATTCTCCTCCCCTTTTGCTTAGGTCTAATATTTTCTTAGAAAAATCTGGCTCTGTGCTTTCAGTGTCTTGCGCCTCTGCAAATAAGCTGCAAATTTCTATTGCTTTTCATTCTCCCTGGATCTGTCAGGAGGCTGTAAGTATTGTGAGCCACAAAATGTTTGGATGTGTCACCTCAGGAGTCAGTCTTTGATGGGCAGAATGAAGGCAGAATAAAGACTGAAAAAGTAGAGTTATTTAACAAGTTAGTTAACAAGCATAAATTATGTATTTACTACTTTCTACCGTGAAGAAACCCCAAATATTTAATAGGACCTTTCTATGTCAGGTGTCTGGAAGGGTCACACAAGAAGCATGAGAATTATTAATAGCCTTTCTGTGATAACTTATCTCTAGTTATAAAAATGGAACTCGTTTTCAAAATTAAAACTGAAAAGCTGATAAGCAGTCACCAAAGGATTGACTAAGGATTTTTTTTTCAATTGAGAATAATGACTACTTTTTAGGCAAAATGAAATTTTGAAACAGATGACAAAAAAACCTCAAACTGGTTTTAAACCCACTGCCTTAATGTTTCTGGTTAAATGTATGTTAGTAGACTTTTAGCTTACTAATTGTCCAACAAGGAGCTGTGCAACAGTTGTAGAGATAAACTGCTTTCGGTTACCTGACATCATGGACCAACTTTTGTGCTGGTTTGTGTTTGAATGTATCTGTTGCTGGATAAACAATGAGGCTATGCTGATTTACATCAGTCAAGATCTGTGAAACAAAACCAAAAAATTTGGTTTTCTTCCTTCTGTGCTTACTTCCCCAGCCAGCCCCAATTTCACAAAATCCCATTCCACCAGCTACTAATAATTGAATAATCACCATCATCATAATCATCATCTCCATCTCCATAGCCACAGGCAGGTTCCCTGCATGAGCCAAGAAGCGTGCGAGCTCCAGGCAGGCATTCGGGCGAGGGCTGGGAGCCATCCCTCTGCCGAGGGGGAGATCCCTTCAGCTTCATGCTTGGCTGGCACTGTGTGGGCCGTTGAGCGCTCCCCGCGCGGAGCCTTTGTGCGGCGCTGGGGGCGAGGTGCGAGGCGCTGCCAACGACGGCCGCGCCACGCCTGGACACAGCATGAGCAGTTGGGCTGCAGCCACTCACTGCCGGGCTACTTGTTACATCACCATCAGCCCATGGCTTGGCGAGACAGAGCCAAACAGGCTCCTCGTTGTTTTTCCTCCTTTCATGGGCAAGAAGAAAGCCTGGGAAAAGAGCAGGGATCCCAGACCTTCCTTGAGAACAGCCGAATATTGTCTGCATGGTAATGAAGGGAACAAAACCACAAACACACGCAGCTCTCTCCTCCCCCCGCGAGCGGGACACACAAAAGCGGGGTGTGTAATCGGAAGGATTGGGCGAGGGCAGCACGGCGTGGGGAGGAAATAACCTGCAGTAACCCCCAGCACAGAGCCCACTGCAGCTCTGGGAAGGCCAAACACTTCCTTTGGTCCTGTTTTTCATGGCAACATCCTTACAATTGATTTGGAGAGGCTGTGTCAATACGGTAGCGCAGCAGCCAGATCTCTTTCAAAAAAAATATTGTAACACATGGTGTGCATTTGTGATTCCAGCTCTCTGTTACACCCACAAAGTCAAGATGGGTACATATGCACAGCTTGTCCTTGTTATTGCAAGCTCCTGATATTATCTTAAGAAAAAGTGATTCCTTCTTCGCTCTGTTTTGAAATTCAAAAGAAGCTGAATTTTTCTGTTTGCAATGTGTTTTGGTTGTTGCTTCTTTCAAAGGTGGAGAAATGGATTGGCTTTGAATATACTTTGGACACCACAAGCACCGGAACTGTTTCCATCTGGTGGGGGCAGGTCCAGCTCCTGTGAAATTTCTTTCTCACAAACATATATCTCTTGGCTGCCAGGCATACTGTCCCTATGGAGAAACACGGTTGTCATGGGAAACTGTGATCATGGAGAGAAAAACAAGTTTTGTAAGCCATTAGGGGACTTGTCTGTCTGTACCATGAAGGCAGGCAGCAAGCTTGTACTCCACTGGGAAGAGCAGAGCTTGGCCATGGGGTAGTGAGCTCTTGGAGGACTTCTGCTACTGCACTCTTCCACCACACCTCTGCATGGGCTGGGATCCTATAGGACTCCCCAGGCAGGCATGATCCTCCATGCCTTGTTACCTAGCTCTGTTCCTGCTGCATGTGATATTCCTTCTAAAACATCAATAAGGAGGATGCCATCTGGGTGGCAGGAGGAACTCCATCTACCCTAGGGCATCTGTTGTTGCTGTTATGCAGTTGTGCTACTGACAGTGACTTGTAAACATTTACTTGGGAATTGAGATCTAATGCTGCACACCTCTGAGAATCATTAGAAATTGCCTTCTAATTTGCAACCATGTTTTTGTTAAGTAATTGAAGTTACTTACTGAGTCTGACATTTTTCCAGTGTTTAGCCTTCTATTTTATATATACAGGAGGTAATCATTCCTTCCCAGACTTCTCTTGGAGGCATTCAAAATAAATCACCATGCAATGTGATTCTTGTCTAGCCTATGCATATGGGTTTCCTTTTAGAGAAACTATAATGTAGAGTTGGATGTATATCAAGATCAAGCCCTAGGATGTCTTGTATGTGTATTCATTGCATACAAGATATCCAGCAGCTCAAGTGTTTCAGGGCTTCTTGATAGCCTTCCTCTGATCTGCTCCATTTTTATCTCCTCTTCTGGTCAGGGTTGACTAGAACAGTGGACCAGAAATGT
This sequence comes from Acanthisitta chloris, assembly GCF_000695815.1. Taxonomy (NCBI): domain Eukaryota; kingdom Metazoa; phylum Chordata; class Aves; order Passeriformes; family Acanthisittidae; genus Acanthisitta; species Acanthisitta chloris. The sequence continues at coordinate 13,299 of NW_008664693.1, read as the reverse complement.
ATCAATGACCTGTAAAGTGGTATTCATACCTCTCCATCTGTTAGAATTTCTTTTTCTCATGTGTCCTTAATGTAAAGGCACTGCATATCATTACCTTTTATCTATTCTGTGATTGACTAACACACCCAGGTTTACTCCTGCTTTATTGCATGTTGCATGGTATGAAAGATGGTATAAAAGATCCCTAGAAAAATACAGAACTTGTGCCTCTGATGAGCTACTGAAGGCTGTTCATAAAGCCTTCCTAACCTCTGCAGTGATAAATTTGTTCACTAGTGCATGAGATCTGATTATAGCCTTGCACCATTACAAATGTTACCACTGGTTACAGAATTATTCACTAATGAAAAAAACTTGCTATAATTAAATGAGTCTTCATTCAGATGTGCTTTTACAAAGAAGGACCTCAGTTCATGTTCTCAGTTGTGATAGTGCACTCTGACAGGAAGAAAATGGGAAGAATTGTCTCAGCTTCATACACTACTGGGAGCTTGATGGTAATTAATTATGTAAATAGATGTGTGTTGTTCATTTCTGTCGACAAAACACACTCCCTTTGCACACGAAGATGAATTATTGCTTCCCATAAGAAGCCAAATTCTGAACAAGTGTAGTAAATTTGCAAATAACTTTGCAGGAGATTTCTTGGAAGTGCAATGATGGTTGGAGTCCATTGCCCAAACATCTCAGTTCTTTAGTGGTATTAGCCCAGGTAGAGCAAGTACCTTATAACCATATATTTTTAAAATCCTAAAACTTAATTTGACTGACTAGAGACAAATAAAGCTAATGCCTAAACAAACTAGCCTGATTCACACCATATCTACTTCTCTCAGAGACCAACGTGTTCTTAGAAAACTATTGACAAGGATGTATTTTTCCTTATTTGGCTGAAAGATGATAAAACACAAAAGCAAGGCTTGGCTTCAGCAGCTTTTCCCGAAGATTAAGGAATTGGTTCAAGCAACTAAAATAGGCTGTATCAAAGCTTCTTTTTCATTCATGAAGTGTACATGCTGAGCCTGAATTCATTGTCGAGCCGATTTCCATGTTGGACAAAGCTTTGCTTCAGCTTTCAGATCCATGTGTAACTCTTTAGTGCCCTCCCATGTCCCAGTTCGGAAATGCCTACGTCTGCTAGGGAAACTTTAAATACGGTTAGGAAAATAGTATTGCGACTTTATTGCTAAAATGAAATATTACTGTTGCCTCGTTTCTCTCCAAAATCAATATGTTTGTCTTAAACTGGGGAAGGGGACATATCACTCACTTAGAGAGAAAGAAATCAAAGAGCATCATAGGAGTGTGCATGTGTCACCTTCTGTCGTGCATATTGCTTTCCAGGGGACATAATGATAGTGACTTGTCAGTGAAGTATGTCAGAGAGGCAAGTGGGAAAGAAAAATAATTTAACAGTTAAAACTCACCACTCTCTGGGTCAGTCAGATATGCTTTCATCTGGGTCATTTAGCATTGAACATGCTGTGCATTTCTCCTGGATGAGAGAGAGGATGGGTGTGCTATGTATCCTGTTTAAATCAACACATTAATCAAAGAAAGAAGGAAAGTAAGGGTGGTGGAGACAATATACAGGATAATGAAGTAAAATATTTATTGTAGTTTGTGGATGCAGGAGACTCACCTGTACTTTAAGATGGCTTTACTGGCACTGAGGATAGCAAGGGCAGCATCTCCACTGCCTGTCTAGCCTGGGACTGCATCTCTGCAGCCTCACTGCATGTCAGTCCCATGCAAGGGCAAGACGTTTTGATGTGCAATCAAGAGACTCACATTTCACTGGACTTTTGGGAGATGTTATCTGAAATAGCTGTGGTCCTTACTTGTAGCAGGATAATTGCTTCACATCCTTGGACCAGCTCTTCAATAATATTTGCTTACACGATGTCTATCTCATTTCCTTCCTAGTAAAGAACAATTTCCCCATGTGTTACTCTCTCATCTGCCTGTCACATCCTCCCTACAGGAATTGGAACGCACTAGTAAATTAAGCTGCCACATTCTGGTCTGTCCTCTGCCCCTGATAATATGTTAAGTTTGTAGCTTTGATGAGCATTGTAGCCAAAGCTAATATCAGAAGTCTTGATACATGCAGCGTGAAGGAGGCTTTTTTTGTGGCTTATTTGTTTGCTGTTGTTTTGGTTTTGGTTATTTTTAAAAAAAATCCTATTTCATTATAATTTTCTGGAATAATTCTGTGCTTGTAATTTTCTGGGGTAGAAAGAAATCTGTCCTGCTTTCCACTGGTTTCCTTCTGCCATGCAACGTGTGCTAAAATAAGAGTCTGTCCATCTGTCTTCCTTTGGTACACAGGTACTTTTTGCATGCCTAAAATTGGATCTTATGTCCCACAAGACATTTATATGGGTTAGCTTGTCTTAATATGCTTTAAAGCCAAGTAAATGGAAGAAAGAGACAGTAACTAGAATATATAGGTCAAAGATTTCTTCATCCTTCAGATAATCCAGTTATTTTAAAAAGTAGCAGAAAGTAATCCTAAAAGCTGAGCTTATCCAAATCAATTACAAACATTGCTTCAAAATACCTCATGGATTTTATTTTATATTTCAAAATACTTTTGTAAATATTTTTGTAAATACTATGTATCTTGGTTAAAAAAGAAACAACAAAAAACCCTGTTTGTTGGTTGTGCAGAGTTCACGTTAGGATCAAGGCTTCAAGACCTTCACATGCACTGCAGATGTACTCACAGACATCTAGGTAGATGTCTGCCCATAGTGGTTCAAAACTAAAGGAACAGTGAGTTCTCTTCTCAGATAAGTCTGATTAGGAAAAGAGAGGGTTGGGTTTTTTTATTACAGATGAAACAAAAAGAGTATTCCACTGAAAGACCGTAAGATCATATTTCAAGATTTTGCTAAGCATGAATTCATATTAGTATTTGTTGTATCTTTCGTAGCATTCACCCACTGACAGGATTTCCAAAGGCAGCACTACTGTGAAGTCTCCCTCCTCCAGCACCCATCCAGTCCTGTTGTGCTGTCTGCCCGCAGCGACGGAGTCAATTCCTTTCCTGTCACTGCTCCACTGTGAAACTGAAGCACTAAAATGTATGAAAACTATTACGCTGCTGTTTCTTTATCTTCAAAGACTGGATAATATATCTTTATCTGCCCCTTGCTGAACACAGATGCTGGGACACAGGGCTGAGTATGGCTGCTGTTCATAGCAATGAGAAATTTTGTAGCTGTTGCTAAGCATTCAAAACTAGGATGTTGTTATAGTTGGCTAAATGTCATTAAAAGCTTCTAGGTTTAACAATCGGTCTTTGTGAGGGATGAAGGCAAGAAATTATTATGGTTCTGTAGGTATTCAGAGAGCTGAAATGAAAACAGCTTCCATCTAAAGACACAGCACGAATGGGTTTGCAACATGATGGTTTTCAAATCTGTAGGTTGCAGAATGACAGAAATAGCTGAGAGAAGTCTACAAAAGATAATTATAAATTGGCATGGGTAAAAATGGATGAAAATGCTTTGTCCTAAGCATTGCTCAAATGGGACATTGACCTGTGTGCTGACAAACCTGCTCTTGTATATTTTCTCTTGCGTTCAGGAAAGGTGACTTTGAACACTTTTTATAATAAACTAATTTGTATCTAAGATATGCTGGACTCTGCCACTTTCTCCTCCATTTGGGAGTAACTCACAAGTCCCCAGACTCTCAGGCCGGAAAGAGACAACATCATCTTTTCTTTGAAAGAGAAATTGGATATAATGCTACATTTATCATGGCATAATATGAATTATGTAGTATTAGAGGGTTCCTTACTAAGCTGTACTGCAGGATAAGTGGGTGGCAAGCAGCAGACCAGTCCATTGCCTGTGCCTCACTAGAGACTCAGCACACAGAAATCAGAATCACAGCTATTATCCTTTCCAATTCCAGCTGAAAGCGGGAAAGATTAATCAAAACCTTGCAGTAGATGACTATGATGTATTTGAAAGCAGTGTAGAAAATATTGTAGATTTCTAAGTATGCAAATATCTTGCTGTTATGATTTACAAATTAGATTCCTCAATTCTACTGGGAGCAGGCATGTTTCCAACTGCAGGATTCTTAGGCAGGTTATCTCACTGCTACAATCTCTTTGAATTTTTAGCAGGAACAAGTTTTCAAATCATGGTTGATTTATATTGGCAAAATGCAGCTTTACTTTCTTTTCTGTCAAGAAGTGCTTTTTACTTACTGGGCTGCAGCCTGTAGCTGGGGAATTTCACACAGGAGCTTAAACAAATCTCCTATAATGATGTTCCAGCACTGGTTGTGAAATGATTAGGCTCTATCAGTTGCTGAATTTCTATACTTTGCTCAGAATTTTGCTTTTCTAGAACCATGTGCTTGGAAAAACCCAATCTTGGTTTCATGAGGCAGCAGCCCCTAAAGGTCTTTGATGACATCGGATCAAGGCTTGCCCTCAAATTTGGTCTGGTTCCTATTTGTCACTTATTACGTGTGTAGTTGCCATCAGCTGAAACTGCCAGCTCTTTGGGATGCCTCACAAAGGTGTAGAGCCTAATGCCACTCACTTGGTTTCAGCCTTTCCTTGTTAGGAAAGAAAGCTCTTCGCTTTTTCAGGTGACACTTGCTTGTCCTAGGTTATTGACTAGTGATATATTCAACAACATAAATACAAATTAACAAAAAGAATTCAAGCAAACAGGTCTACATTGGAACCTTGGGAATGGGGTATATATTAATGAAATGCACAGAATTCCCCCTATCCATAGTATTTATTATTAATGTCCCATACCATGGGATTGCTTTTTCTCAAAAAGTAAAAGCTGATTTTTTACCTATCATGCTGTGAATGATATAGTAATTCAGCTTTTCAAAATGAAAATTACACAAACTGCAGAAAATAATTTACTGGCACTCAGTATAAATTATATAATAAGAAAACGCTTATGCAGTGAGTCATCTAATTCACTGACCTGACAGTTTATAAAACTGAATTTCACTTCAGACTATGTAGTAGCTGGTTACATGTTAGATTAAGTATAATTCTGTTCTTGTTTTAGGACCACTAATTCTTCTAGTTTGAGAAATAACCTGAGCATAGTTCTGTAGTATATTTTGCATTGCTGAGGCAAAAACACCTGCACAACAGGTGCTTAATTCTCTTCCAAGCTGCAAAGGTAAATGAGGGGTAAGAATTTCCTGTGAAGAGATCTCTATTTATTACATACATAAACCAGGTTATCTAGCAAAATTTCATTACATACATTCAAAATTTACTTTAATTAGATATATTTAGCATATATTTCAAGTGTTGTGCTACTGAAGGGCATCACAACAACAAGCAGGTGTGCCAGCCTGCCAGGAGTGATGGTGATTGGCATATTCATTGCATGCAACAAGGTTAAAAATGTAACAATTTTAGTTCAATGCAACCCAGAGCTCTTGCCAAATCTTAAAAAGAACAAATTGCAAGCTATCTTTTGAACATAAAATAGCTGTAATCTTTCTTTAAGTCTTCACAATATCTGCACTGTAAGAGGCATTTGAAGCCATCTAGTAATTTGCGTAGCTATTCGCCATTTTTTACTCTTTTTGACTCAGGCTATATGATGCTCCAGGTGTTTTTTCCAACAGACTCCAGATCTCGCAACACTAAATCACTTCTGTTATCTCTTCTTCTGATTGCTTTTTCTATTTCCTGTGGTTGACATTTTTCACCACTATTGAGTTTTGTCTTTGAGAGCAGTGGTTTCTTTCTTTCAAACAATTCCCTTGTTGTGTTTTACTTTCTGTTGGATAGTTTTGGCCAGGATTTCTGGGGCTTGCTGAATTTTCCTCTCAGCTGTATTGAGCAAAATACTTACATATCTTATCATCCTCTTTCTCTTTTGCTCTAAATTTGGCCATAAAACTTAATTCTTTTTCCTTTAGAGCTTTTTCTTTTGATTCTCTAATCTTTTCCTCCATCAGCTCATCCAGTATTTCTTGAGATCTTTGAAGCTTTTGTTCCAGAGCAAGTCTTTTGCTAAAACTCATCAGCTTTGACCTGGTGATTTTCTCACTTCAGGTGCCTATGACTTATCTTTTCGTGCTGGATCAATTCTTGTCTCTTCTTCCCTTTAGTTTCTTTCAAAGACCTTTTCTAAAAAGTCTGTAAAACCTTGTCTCTGAGCAGATTATAGTTCAAGTCTGTAGTATCCTTCTCCATGACCTGCTTCTTTTTCAGCTGTTTTTCATGAAAATATTTCCTGTACTCACCTTAGAGCTTTGATCTTTCAAGTTTTGCCTTGTGCTTGGTTTTTTTCTCCTGTGACAGTCTTTGACATGTCGTCTCTTGTAAGGCCATTTTCAGCCTGGTCTCCAGAAAATCACTGCCTGTCCAGGCTGCTTGTGCCCTTCCCTTTGCGCCTTCACTCTGGGCTCTCTGCCAGCAGCTGCCACCTTTCTTTCTCCATTTGGGATTTGAGTTTCTTATTCTGCCTTAACACTGTACCCCAAACCCTGGATGCCTGCAGCTGCACCCTGCATGGGAAGGACCACGACAGCCTCACTCAGAGCTGGGGGCATCATCAGGCAAGTGGGAACATTCCCATCCCAGAGGAGCACTGCAGCTCTTGCAGTAGGAGGCATGAGGGAGCATCCTGCTCTGCTCTCTGCCCTGTCTTTTGAGGAGGCTGATACTGTCTGAGCTGGGACCCAGCCCCATGGGGTGCAGCTCACTGTGGGGATGGGATGACTGGACTGTGTCTTGCAAATGGCTCATGCCACAGGTGGTACTCCACTCTTGGCATTTCACAGGCCCATGCTGGAAGGTCTACAGGGTTTTACTAGTGCCCTGCCCTCTGTTTTTAAAAAGAAAAGTGTGGAGTTGAGGAAAATAAGTTGTTTAGGGTAGTAAGGATCATGCTATAATAAGCATATAATAAGCATATAATAAGCATAATTGGGACTAAGGACAGTCTTAATACAGCACAAATAGTTTACAGATATCAGTTGAGATGAGGTTTGTTTTACAGCAAACAATCCAAGGAGTCCATCCACAGTTACATGAGAATCTTGTGTGGGGTTTTGAGGGCTCAGACCTAGTGTTAGCCACAGCTGTGAATGCTGGTGGTGCTTAAGTCCAATGACTTAAGGACCGGAGAGAAATTTCCAGTCTTAAATCCCTTTGTGAATATAGCTCTAATTCTGCCAACATATTGGACAACTCTTCCAACAAGGAGCTCTCGGACTGTCTGCTGGGAAAGCTCACCACAGTGCTCAGCACTGTACCACAGAAGGCTAATTGGCTTCTTTGTTTGCTTTGGAGTCGTGGTATAGAGCAGAATGCTAGGGGGTCATGTTCTTCATGGCTAGTACCACTAAAAGAGATTGCTGGGATTTACATCAGCTGAAGCTCTTTTTAATCTCAGCATGTGCATTAAGCAGTACAATGAAGAGTATTAATCCACCCTGGATATTATGAAGATGCAGATTGCTGTGACTATGTCTTTAATCAAAAATCAAGAGGCATTGCCTTCTCAGAGACAGTTTTCTCTCAAGGCCCCACTGAGGGAATCTGTTTTTGTTCATCTCATAGATTACTTTTAACTGATTTCAACAATAGACAACACTTTATTTTCAATATTGTTTGAATATAGGGGGTTTAGTCAGTCTATAATCCTCTGACAATCAATGTAATGTATAAATTTTCCTCAATTTATTAACTTTATCTCCTTGCTTTCTCAACATAAGCTCTGTTTTTTGGCTGAGGAATCTCTGTTGGATATGCTCTTAAATTTGTCTTCAATATTAAATAAATACTGCATGCACTCTTTGAAGCTTTGATCTGAGTTTTCTTAGCTGATACTCTATTCTTTAGCATTTGACACAGAAATGTTGATTATTTCAGTGCTCTAGTACAGTTACTTTGCACATGCAGTTTCTTTAAATGTGAAAATAACTCTCTAAACCTTTGAGTGAACAATAATGCAAGCTCATCCCTCCATTTTGTGTATATCTGCCACTCTTCTGCAACAGATAGAATGTTTCATAATGAAAAGAGTTCTTGCCCTCCTTACAAGTAACAAAAATAATTCAGTCTTGGGACCATAGTACTTAGGCAGCTGCTAAACATAACCTCATAACAGAGAGCACACGGAGAATGATGCAAATGAAAGCCAACGGCCTTCTCAAACTATTTATCTCTGAATTCATAAAATCATGTGTGGAAATGCTGTGTATGGAGATGAATTGCAGAGGGATCAGTTGTATCTTATGTAAAAATCATGCTGGTGGAAACAAGGGCTAGAAAAACAATGCTACTAATCAGAATGCTATCAGCATGTTGAAAATTGGAGCATCTTTATGCAGCAACAACAGCATTCCTTGTGGAAAAACAATTCCAATTAAAACACTCCCAAAAATCAATCTGTTGAAGACATTTATCCCAATGCTGGTATTATATCTAAGGACCTCACACATCTCTGTAACGTGTGAAAAAATAGATTCATCACAGTTTTAGAGATGGGGAACAGAAGAGGACAAATGAGAATACAGAAAATCGCTGTTGAGAAACAATTGCACCTGTCTCTTCTGACAGGCTACCACCAATGTGCTCTTCTCTGACACACTATCTAAACATGCATGTATTTGTAACATAGTTTTGACATATATTAACATAACTGCACTTGGAGATACTTACCATAGAAATGATTACATTATCAGTCATGGCACTTATTCAGGACTCTACTGTACTTTGTCTCCATTTCTTCATGTTGTGACAGGTGGTGGGTAAATGGGCTTAAGAATGACTTGAGCTTTACATATTTTGTTTGCACAATATTTTCATCTGAAATATTTTGCTGAAGAGATACCTTTAAAAAAAGGGTGAACTTTAGCTTCTTGGCTGCTCACATCATTTAGAGGAGACAGCTTCAGAAAGGATGCTGGACTGACACACACTGACTTTTGGCTGTTTGTGAGAGATCACAAAATCTCATCTGCATCTCTTTCTTTACCCATGGCACACGCTTCACTCATGTTGACAGAAATTTTGGACAGAGTTTGTGTGATGTACCCTTTCAGTAAAACACAGCCCTACATAAAATAGGCAAGATGTTATTCGAAGGTGATATTATTAGTAGGAATAATATAATTTACATAATAGTAACATTTATCAAAGTGTGCAAAAGTGCTGTGGTGTTGCCTATTTAGTCTTTTAGACTATAAAATGGAAATGGTCATATGGTAATGATCAAAATGCACCCTTAAAAGTTCATCAAATTGCTGTGTAGTCTACTTTCCTGTGAGCATGGCACCAGATTCTTGAGATGCAGAATAATTGGTGTAGTCAGCCATACAATCAGTCTATAGGCACTTGGGTAGCAAAATAACTGTATGGATAAGGTAGCTGTATAAATAAGTGCCAAAGCCAGTTATTTTGTGATATTACATTCCTTGGACTGAGGATGGCTACATGACTAGGAAGATCAGGCTTTGCTCTCACCTGCCTGTGAGTTGCAGCTTTTCAAATACATTTATCACTAAACAGCATTAGTAAACACAAACAGTAATATAGCTATGAGAGCTAAGAGAGAAGTGGTTTATTGTTTCCCTCTGCTATTGTTTACTACTCTTGCAGTTTAGATACAATGTTTGGCTGATGATGTTATGTGTTTGTTCTACAGGATCTGAAATAGAGACGTGGGGTTCATACTTAGGGTTAAATTTAGCTGGCCATAAAACTTCACTGCAAAACCAGTTAGAATCATATTGCCTGATGCAGTCTGATACAGAGAGTGGGGTTGAAGGGGATAAATGAATTAAAAACATTGAAATACTCTTTTTTTCCTATATTATCCTGATGAAATAAATTAAGTGTATGAAGCAATGGCTATCTGTTATGAGAAATGCTAGAGGTGAAAGGTTTCCCACATTTTGACCAAGACACAAGTTCAGGGTGGATTGCTTGTGCCACATGAGTAAACAGCAGACAGCTGCAAGCATAAGGGAAGAAATTATACAGTTGACAACCTTATATTAAAACTAAATAGGCCAGTTTTTCAGCTGGTATGGAGAGGTCAATTGATTATGATAGAGATTTACTGGTTTACATGTGGCTTGCCTTGAGAAAATGTTTCTTTGATTATCAATGGGTGGTAGGACATTTTACACATCAAGATGAAGATGATTAATAGAATGAATATTTAATCTTCCTCAGAATATTTGCAGCCTGGATGTTGGTCCAAATTATGCCAGAGAGAAGTGCACTTAAACAGATCTTATGCCAGAGAGAAGTGCACTTAAACATTCAGATTCTGGTGTCTGAGGGGTTTTAATGGCAGTCACTGGAAAGGTGTCCTGTGTTAGCCTGTCTGCTGGAAGAGAAGCTGCCAACCAGAGCAAAATCAAAGTTTTGCCCCTTGATGGTAAACAGGTATGAACTGTGACAGCAAATGCTCTCATCGCTGACACTTAGGTTTGTTTCGATTAACTCAAGGTGCCAAAAAGGATCAAAATGTTGCAAGGCAAGGTTAAAGGCTGATGGAGCAGGAATTCCTGTTTCCTAGTCTAAGCAGCTCAGCCTGTATGGGCTTTGTCACCATACCCACCTTTTTCCCTGAAAGCTCCCCGTGGAAGCAGGAGGCATTCTGGAGGGAGTCCAGTAGGGAGCACTAGGAGGCTATTGCACATGCAGCTGCTAGGGAATTGCACTGAGATCAAACGGCTTAAGGATTAATTTGTTTCTGCTGTTTTTTTCTTTTAAAGGTGACTATATTAATCTGGCAAACAACAGTACCTTTTATGAATGATCAAAGCTGTCATGTAAGAAATTGCAGGGAACTTAACATATTCAAGTTATCACTGTGCTGGGTCGGACAGCTTTCCTAAGAGAGGCACTTTAAATACAATTTCATTTTGAGAACACCCTACGACTGCAGCAAAATCATTCATAATGTGATTGAGGTCAGAGATTTTATCTCAAAGTAGGTCCCACTAATGACAGGGTTTCATGTGTTATTGCTTGTGAGGAAGACTCTAATTACGTTTCCACACCGTGAAGGGACTGATTAACACAAAGAAATCTCATCTCCTTTTGTGTTGTGCTCAGCCCAGCAGTTACTTTTGTTCTAAATTGGGCCTGGCAGCCTCTAGGGTGAGTGATTGACATGTCAATGTGCTAACAGAAGCCAGAACCAATTCTCTTGTCTGACACCTCCTTTCCTCCTCGGAATATTAATGATGAGTGACCCAGCTGAATGAATGAAAAGTGCACACATCCCTTGTGGCTCCATACAGATGCTCAGAGATGACAGCAGGACTTGCCCAGGAGACGACACAAGCCTATAAAGCCATCTGGTATTATATAGTGAGCTTAATGTGTTCATTGACTTGGCCAAATGTTTGGTGAATCAAAAGTTGACAGGAAGGGGTTCATAATATTTATACTTAAAATACAGTCAAAACATCACAGAGAAAAATAGGAACATCAGATGAATTCCTAGAGAAGCATGAAGAAGTACAGCTCAGATTTTGAGCTGGGATGATGGGCAAGAAAAATACAAAAATATTTTACTTAAATAAGACTCACAAAGCAGTGATTTTCTTTAATAGTGCCTTCAATTACCCTGTGCTTGGTTTCAAATAACACAGGTTATTGATGATCACCACAGTCATTTATAGTACTGTAGCACAATTCTCAAAACATCCAAATGAGCCAACCTTGGAAGCCACTGCAGTCAATCGATATTAATCAATTCATCATTCTGATTTGTCTGAATCAAATAATCTGTTCTTTCTTAGTCTGGATTATGTAATACTTATATTATAGGCCAAGACTATTAAATGTGTAGTCAGACTGTTAAGACTAGGTGGCACAATGCACAATCAGGGAGCAGATTTCTTTATTTAGTTATGTCAATTTAATTTCTTTGTTCAATAAAACAGTTTCCCTTTGATAGTATGTGATTACAAATTTTTCACATAACTATTTCTAGTATCTCTAGCATCTTGGCCAACAATTCTGCCACAATAGGCAACCAGAACAAAATCCTTACTAACATGTAACAGCCTCTTTCTTATTGTGTGGTCTGGATTCAGTTCAAAGAGAAAAAACTCATCTTTTTTCACTACACTTTGCATATCATATCTTTCATCGCCACTACAGTAAAAATGCAACCTATTTTCACCTTCAGTGCACTCCTTATCTTTTGGAGATACTGTGGTTGAATACCCTTTGTATTTTCACAATATCCCAAAGATTGGCAATTCTTTCACATCCATACAGGAGACACTTGTATCCATGCATTGAGCAACTTTTGCACTGATTATTGCAAACCTTTCACCTATCCACTTTCTCTATTTTCTTCTATACTATATGACAACCCAGTCAGATTTACATGGTTGCTGTGAAATCATTTTGTCCTGCTCTTCAAACCTTTTGTGTGACCCCACTTGATTACCAATTATGTGATTTCCCATCTTCTATATTCTTTCCTGTTACCCCAAAGGGCCTTTACAGGTTATTTTCCTTTTATTTCTCTGCTGTTGATACTACTCCCAGTTTTACTTTGCAAGCCATACATCTCACCTAACTTTGCTAAGAGCTATATGTCTAGTCTAAACCAGATGTTTCAGTTCCCTTATATTTAGTGGAGAGAAATGATACCTTCAGAGCACATTTATTTCATTTCTGTCTAAGATAAATACCTAAGTTAATGGAGATGAATTGCCCTCTGGGAATTCTTTCCATACAGAGGGAGTCTAGACAACTAGTTTGGTTAGTGCCTTACAAAGCAGCTAAAATGAATCCTAGTTTTAGTCAGTTTGCACAGATTTTTCCCAAGTGCCTTATTCCCTTCTGCCTCAGCAGCTTCTTTCTCCGTACCTTATCCTCCTCCCTAGAATCTATTTAATACAATTTTCCCCACAGAAGTGTGCTATTAAAATGTAGGTCCTCAATTAAATAAATTAAACTGTTATTGTAAACATCAACTAACAAAAGAAAAGGTTAATTTAAAAGTATTTTTTTTGCTGACTTCACAATGCTTCACACTGAACTTTTGTTTCCAGGGTATTGCCATGTTGCTATGAGGGAGTGCCTTTCTTGCTCTTGTTATACATTTATTTTATTAAGGGAAGGGTGCTCAAGCTTACAAATTAAACCAGTAACTTACAACAGAGACCTGAATAACACCTGTTACAACAGTCCCACAGAGATGGGTTACACTTGATGGCCAGCACTGCTGTGTGACAGCTGATGATTCAGGCCTGAGGTGGCTATGAGTTATTTAGACTGTGCTGGTTTGAGCTGAAGTA
>NW_008664692.1:0-2057 GCF_000695815.1 Acanthisitta chloris | reverse complement strand
AGGCAATGGCACACCTCTGACAATCAATCATTTGTCCAATTACTCTGCATTTAGAAGTAGGTAGATGTTGTGAATGAGTGATTTGAATTGCTTAAAGAATCAGCACGATAGGTATTATCAACAGTGGTTTTAATATGGTGTTGTAGAGTGGTGGGAGTGTAGGGTATAAGAGAGGATTTTTGTCAGGAATTTACTTGTTACTTGAAGTGTTCTTGAGAAATACACCCATGTATGATAAAGCTCTTCCTGATAATTGTAGTTCTTGGACGCAGGTAAAAATGTACCTTCCAAAATGCCCATGTGCTGAGGAAGAATGATGGTTTCTTTGAGTAGATTCTGATGACTAAGTCTTTAATTGAGCTGCATATTGCTCTTAGAGCATTTTACTCTGCTTTCATCTGTGTTGTTATTTTTGTTCTGCTTAAGTAGAAGTTGTTTGGGAAATATGCTTTCAGTGATGTTTGTCTTCAAAGGTAGCTTCTCTATGCATGATATTTGAGCATGCTGAAGCATTCTGTCTTCAAAAAGAAAGTGCAGGTTTGCTTTGTTGTAGTCTGAAATTCCAAAAACATTGGTGTAAATATTCAGTTTCCTGCTGTTGTTTTATGGATCCCCTGGTTATACTCCTGTGGATTTTTCTTTTCCTTCTTCTCCAAAGAAATTACTTGGAGAACTGTGCCACTAGATGCTCTTCTTGTGTACCTGCTGCATTTGACATAGCCTGAAATGTTAAATTATGATTCCTTCACTTCTGTGGATGTGTCATTCCTTCCTTGTTTCTTCTCATGTTCTAGAACTGGGCCTAAGAATGGGTAGCTGTTATGAATGAGTGATCTACATTGCTTAAAGCATCATCATCAGAGGCAATATCAAAATGAATTTCATATGACTTTGCAGAAGTTTGTCTCGTGAACTTCCTGCCTTGAGGAGCAAACGTGCGAGGTGTCCCACCCTTATGGGAGATCATGCTGAGTAGCAGGGAGAGTTCAAAAAGTCAGTATGACAGCTCACATCAGCTTTATGGAATAAAGTGATTGTCTCAAGACAAATTGCATAAAATGTGAAAGGTCTGCATAAGATTTCTTGCACCCACAGCTTTCTTGCTTCATTGACAAATGAGCCTGAGCAAAGCCCCTTGCTGTTCCTGTGTTTATTGGATGATTGTTGTTCCAAGTTCATGTGAAATGATATTCACTGTGTTGCTCTGCTCCTTTGAGTGTTTCCCTGAAGCATTCTTGGCCCAGCTTTGGCTGGTTTATTTGGCTGGTTTATAATTCCTCTTTATCCAAATTATATCCAACCCTGGAATTCTGCAATCGAGAGTGTCTTCACTCTTGTAACTACACTTTCTTTCAGGCCTATTTATGCTGGAAATTCATGCTTCTTTTTCCCCTTTACTGGATAATGCTTTTGACTAGAGTTTGACTAGAAGTTGTGAGCAATTTGTTGCAGGCAATACTTACTTCAGCCACCCAACACAAAATTTTATTTCTGAGGAAGAGCTAACATAATCTGAAAGAGAACCTGTTATACTTTCTCAGAAGACTTAGCTTGATAAAGAGGCCCATGATAATGCCCTTAAAGTTAGGCTTTCCTATTTGTGAGAGGTGAGTTGGCCACATAGAAAAACTGCTGATTATTTAATGAACTGAAAGTGTTTACTGTTTATTCTAGAGTAAGACCTTAGGGTTACACTTCAGGCTTGAGACCTCTGTGAACTCTAGGTGCTCTCTGAGATGAGTTTCCATGCCCTCCCTGAAAACAGACATCTCCTGGTGAGCTTGTCTGAAAACACTCTTAATGCTTCCTTGTATTGTTTATCTGATATTTTTTTAGTTATTCCCCCCTGTCTTGCTCTTCTATGAAGTTTAATTATAAATAATGAAGCTATGTTTTATTATAAGTAGTGGCTTTTGCCACTTCATTTACCAAAGCCGTACTCTGTATTGCCGCCTTAGTCATGTTATAGCTGGTGTGTAAGTCAGGGGATGTGTTGGCTCTTCCTTTGAGTTCCAGTGTTGGTATGCATGAAGAGATACAAACATGACCTGAGAATG
>NW_008664691.1:2725-15742 GCF_000695815.1 Acanthisitta chloris | reverse complement strand
CTGGATTTTACCCCAAGATGCCCCCTCTGAGTGTGAGAACTCCTCCTCGGCCCGCTCCCATAGCAACTGTTCCCTAGCTACCCGGCCGCACTTGCTATTCTCATCCCAGTGCAGCTGCGTGTGGCTCCCCCCGCGCTGCGGCTGTGGCCGCTGGTGCCAGCCCCGGACCCCAAACCCACCCTGCACCCCCCGACCAGCCTGCCCTGCTTCACCCTCTCGCCCCTGGTGCCCCTCACCCCGCTCATGCTGTGTCACCCTGCGACATCTCCCCTTTGAGGGGCAGTTCCTTGCACTAAATTAACTCTGCCAGCCAAAACCAGGACAAGCACTCAGCGCTGGCATGAGATCCCCATCTGCATGGTGGTCCCTCGAAGCAGTGACCTGAGGTCATCAGCACTCTGTCCTGGCCCCACAGCACACCTGTGACAGCCCAGGAGGGGCTGTGCCAAGGGTGGACATGCCCCCAGAGGGGACCACAGCAGATACGAGCATCCCACTAGCAGAAGGAGTTGTACCTGTCGTGTCCCCATAGTGACCCAAAACCCATGCAGCAGAAGCCACTGAGGGCAACCTGCAGCACCCAGGGCTCAGCCAGCATCAGCAGCTGCCCTGGAGGGCAGTCCCAGCCCTTCCCTGCAGGGCAGGAGCACCAGAGGAGCCCATGGCATCCCAGGAACAGGGGTCCCTGCTCCCCTCCTTACAGCCACAAACCCCCCATGGCCTGCAGCAGGCCCCCGGTGACATGAGAGCAACACAAAGCACAGCAAATCCTCACACATAACAACAGGTTAAAAATTTAAATACTCTCCAACTTTAGTGCAAGGCAAGCAAATGATACCACAGGTCCAAGTAGGTGCTCAGCCCCCGGGGGGGGGGGCCTGGCTCAGAACGAGCACGAGGCAGCAGCACACGCACACACGCATGTGCAGATACACACACAGAGAAGGGACAAGTTATTGCTCAAGACACAGCTAGGACAAGTGCGTACAAGAGGGGACAGGACAAGCAGAATGAAGAGGCGGGCTGAGCCCCACACTGCTCCCCAGGCAGGGCTCCAGCCCCTCCACTCTGCCCTGCCTGTGGGCACAGGAGCTGTGCTGGCTCCCCAGGACCCGTGGGGACCCACACTAAGCTGGTCACAACCTGCTCACTCTTGGGTCACAGATCCACATGACTCGTGGAAGGGATATTCCCTTTACCACAGCTTTGCTCTCTGGAGGCAAGGTCCCTTATGTGTCTGCTCCTCTGACAGAGCTGGGCCTGGGGACAGTGTCACCCCTGGCACACACAGGTCCAGAGCCATGGAACTGTGCTGGGCCAGCCTGCAGCATGCCAGGGAATCAGACCAACCCTTTGGACCCAGCAGTAGCAGGTGCTATGGGAGTGGCTGTGTCACAGGCAGGCAGCCTGCCAGAGGTCTGGAGAGGGGCTCGGGATCAGCTCGCCGGAGCTGGCAGCATGTGCCAGACAAGGCAGGAGGCAGCAACTCCAGCAGACAGGGCAGTGAGGACGAGGCAGTGACATTCTGCTGCCAGGACGCAATGGTAGACACTTTGGCACAGTGTTTTCCTGTGCCTTGGGGCTGAGCAATGGACTCCGCTGGAGCCAGGGACGCCTCAGCACGGCCAGTAAGGTCCAGGAAAAGATGCTTTAGGCACCTCAAGGCACAGAAGGCCTCTGCCCAGGACTCCCTGGAACAAAGCTGGGACCGTCACTCCCCCCATAGGAGGACATTTGTGCCTGTGACAGGGTGGGGGCAGTGCTGGCCCCCACCTATACATTAAAAACTGACATGTGATATGTACAGACTGACATATATAAATACACATCAAACCTGTGGTGCTGCTTCAGCACCATGGAATGTGTCAGCAGAACTGCTCCAGCCTGGCCTCGGCCCACGCCGGCGCCATCCCTCCCTCCCACCCTGGGCCTGGGAGCGGAGCAGCAGCAGCACCATCCCAAGTGGCAGATTTGGAAGCATCCAGGTCTGTCTCAGGGCTTGCCCACGGTCAGAGGCACCTCAGCCTGAGCCACGTGCTGCTGCCAGCCCTGGAGTCATCCTCACAGTCTTCAAATACAGACGTGAAAAAAGCTGTAAACAAATCCACCTTGTGGGGCCACTGTGACCGTGTCCTTCAGGCTGGGCACTCGGAGAGACAAGGGGGTCCCAGGGGCTGGAGAACTGTGCTCTACAGCCGGGTGGGCTCTTCCTCGCTGTCGCTGCAGTTTCCACAACAGTCCTGAAGTTAGAAGGGCAAGGAGAGGGAGGAGGGATGGAGAGAGGAGCACAGCAAGCAGAGGGTGAGCACTGTCACACGACCCAGCCTACAGCTGCCCTCTGGCAGGGACGGGCCAGGCCCTCCCCAGGCTGTGTGGGGGAGCTACATGGAGACAAGAGGCTGGAGAGGACCTCCCAGGCTGCAGAAGAATAGTCCAGCTGCATCTGGGGGTTCAGCCCCTGGCAGACAGAGCTGTGAGCACACAGCTGGCTAGCTCAGAAGCTGGAGGAAGCTGGGCTCTGGGGACTGCAGCCACCCAGGGAGACAGCTCAGTGCCAGCACAGACGCTCTGCCCTGCTCAGGGCTCAGCCAGCCATGGAAGCAGCTGAAGCCCCTTTTGCTGAAATGGGAGTCTGAGCACATGGCAATGCCAAACCCTTCACAGCTTCTCAACCCTTCTGTGGGTCCCAGCCATCTGGAGAGGAGTGAAGGGGACTTCCCACAGCCCCCTGGGAGCAGAGCTCCCAGCAGCCACAGTGCAGGGGCAACTTTGGCTCAAGCTGAGGGTAAGGCCTCCCCCACGAAGGCAGCAAGAGCAGGGAAGCAGGATTAGTGGCTCAGGGGGCAGTTAGAACAACAAACAGCTTGTGCTCTGCTGGGGGAAGGGGATAGGCACTGAAGGAAAACACTCCTCTTTCCCAGATCTTGCCATGTCCGTGGGCCACCGGGTATTTCCCTGAGCAGAGCAGCCAGGAGTGACTGCTCACCTCTGGAAAGAGAAAACACGTGGGAAATCACAGCTCAACCCCTGCTACAGGCAGCTGCCCATCCTCTGGCAGGTCCTGCCTGCCTCGGGGAGGACGGGGTATCCCAGCCTGGAGCTGGCTCTGGCTAGGGCAGCCTACTGAGCCGTGAAGCACAGCTCAGAGCTTGGCAGGCAAGCAGGAGTCAGCACCGGGTGGCTGAGTGGGTCCAGAGCCAACCATGCTGGAGTCCCACAGCTGCACACAGCTGCTGAGAGGCAGCAGCCCAGGCTTTGCCAGTCCTGGAAAGAAGGCAATGACTGTTCTGGGCAGTGGACACAGGCAGACAAGCAAGCCCACAGCAGCTGCAAGACATTTCTCCTCATCCCTCGAAAGAGCCGCTCTCTGCCTGGCTCAAAGTCTGGCAGAAATACTCTGGGGAACCCAGACAGCCCATTCCAAGAGCAAGGCCTTATTCAGGAATGGTATTATTCATGTGGGAAGGGAGATGACTTACTATTTTAGTGCCTTCAGCATCCCTCTGCCTGTGTGACTCCAGCGTGTTTAGCCAGGACACTCCTTCCCAGCCCCCTCAACTCCCCCAGCCAGGTGAGGGCTGGCTCCCTGCAACCTTGCACAGGTGCCCCTGAGAGCCCTGGGGTCCAGCCACCTATAACACTAGAAGAGACTCTGCCCTCTCATGTTCTCTCCCTGCCAGACCTGCCTGGCACAGACAGGAACAGGCTCAGTGCTGCTGGGAGACTGACTGGGGAGGAAATGATGGGCAAACTCTTACCTGTCTGCTGAACAAGCGCTGCAGTAATCCTTTTTTGGGCTGTGGAGAAGGCTGCCCTTTCCAGTCCAGGTCTGGGGGCACTGTGCCATCTGTGCTAAGGACATTCAGCTCCTTAAAACACTCCGTCTCGATCATCTGAAAGAGGGCAAAGATAGCTGCAGCAACTGCCACATGAAGCCCACCACTGGGGGCCCAGCAAAGCGTGAGAGCAGCAGGGACAGCTCAAACCCTGAGGGACACTGCACTTGGCTGCGGTAGGCACAAACAGGAGCAAAGACCTACCTCGTTCTGCCAAGGAATGGGCACACTTCCTGTAGCAAACTTCTGGTAGAAGTCATTGTCCGTGGGCTCCAGCTCCACCCCTTTCACAGTGGAGAACTGCTCGATGTCCAGAACATCCTTGCAATAGATGGCCTGGGGCTAAACAGCACAAAGATTGCTCTGATGCCAGGCTCCACCACGATGCCACCACCTCAAACAACCGTGGCTCATGGCCAAGCCCAGGCCCCCTCTTCCTGCGGTCCAGAGCTTGCTGGACCCCTGTTTTGCCAGTCTCCAGAAACAAGAGGGAAGGGGCTGGGTTCTCCTCAGGTGAACCATGTCAGGGCTCCTGCTTCCCTTGACAGCACCAGTGAGTGAACAGGTCGGGATACAGACAGGCACTTACATCAGGCTTGAAGGGAGGGTCCAGCATGCCTGCTTCCAGCCTCCTGAAGTTGAGATGCTTGAAGAGAGGGTGTTCCTTCACTTCCTTGGCTCCAGCTCCTCGGCACCCGAGCCGTTCCAGAGGGTCTTTGCACAAGAGCTGCAACACAAAGGAACTCAGTGTCCTGGGTGAAGAGCACTCCATGCAGGAGCAGCCTTGGGTTCCTGCAGTAGGGACAGCACAGGCCTGCTAGACACCTGGGAGAGCAACGCATTAAGGCACTCTGTGCTGCCGTATCAGAGACAGTGGAACCTGGCTGAAACCTCTGCAGTGAGCTGGGTGCAAGGAGCAGTGGGAGCAAGGGAACAGGGATGCAGACCCGTACCATGGTGCAGAGGGAGCGGGCGCAGGGCGAGAACTTCTCCGAGTACTCCTCCTGCACTTCCTTCACCAACCGCTCCACCTCCTCCCGCTTGATCTTCTTCTTGCGCTGCTGGAAGGGCGACTGCCCCTCGATCATCTCGTACACCAGGCAGCCCAGAGCCCACCAGTCCGGGCTGAACGTGTAGCGCTCGTTCTTCACCACCTCTGGAGCTGCACAGGAGCAGGGGTGAGGGATGTGAGGGCAGGGAGAGCAGGTGAGCAGCCAGAGGACACGTCTGGATGAAACCAGAGTGACTTACCCATGTAGCCAACTGTCCCCACACGGCCCTTGATTGTTTGGCCCTCTGGCACGTGCACAGCTAGCCCCAGGTCTGAGATACGGATGTGACCTGCACAGAGGAGGGGGCAAGTTAACAGGATGAGATTAATTAGGGGGCAATGTTTGAAGTTGCCAAGAACACAGGGTAACTCTGGTTCCAGCAGAGGAAGAGAGAAGGTCTCCGGCCCAAAGCTCCTCTTGACCCTGTACTCACCGTGGTCATCCAGTAATATGTTCTCTGGCTTCAGGTCCCTAGGAGGGAAGGGAGTCGATTAGCAAGAAGCCTCTTGTCAAAGTAAAGGACACAAGCAACATCTACATCTCAGCAAGTCCCAGATAAGCAGCAGTGGGATGTAATTCCCCTGTCTCGGGCACACAGATAACCTTCCCCTCATTCTCTGCCCCAGAGCTGGCCCTGCCAGCTCTCCCTTCCTGGGCAGAGGGGCAGGACATGACAAGCTTCAACCCTCTGCAAAGCAGCAGTGAGCCTGGGGCTGATTCCCTTTTTGCAGCTGCAGAACTCACTATGGGGCAGGCCATGCAAGAGAGAAGAAGCAGAAGCTTCTCTGCTTATCCTGCCCGAGGGCAAGGCACAGGGTAGGACCAGAAGGGAATTCCTGGCCAGTGTTTATCCATGCTATCCTAACACTGCATCACACAACCCGGTGAGCATACTCTACAATCAGCTTGTTCTCCCTCCTGCCCAGCTCTGGAGCACATTGGGGCAGCCTAGCAGCCTTTGTTCTAGTGTCAATACTGCCTGGGGAGTTCAGTGCCTGCCCTGAGGCATTCACAGCATGATCACATCCTGTTCTTGGCGATCATTTACCAGCATGAGGAAGCCAAGCTAAGTTCTCCCCTTCTCCCATGAGATCAGCTTTCTGTTCCTGATCCCCTCTCACTGAACTCTGTGTTGCTTTCAAGTCTATTTTCTTGAGCAGACAGACCCAGCTGGGCTGCTACGAGCAGCAGGAAGTCTCTTGTTTCTGCAGCCCCTCCAGGCTCTCCCAGCAGGGACCAGGCAGCACACACCTGTACACTATCCTCTCCTGGTGCAAGTCCTCGAGGCCACAGCAGATCTCAGCAGCATAGAAAGCTGCCCGGGGCTCCTCGAAACCAGCCTCTCCCATGTGGTAGATATGGAACTTGAGGTCCCCTCCATTCATGAGGGTCAGCACTAGGCAGAGAGCATCTTTAGTTTCATATGCATAGGCTAAGCTCACCTGCAATTCAGGGCAGAAAGGCTGTTAGAAGACACAGCTGGAAGAGGGAAGTGCCCACACTCCCACAGGCACTTTGCCACCCAAGCAGCCACTCACAGGCTCAGGATTGGGCCTTTGCCAGCAGAGGAGGAACTGTGCAAACCCAGGGAGAGCATGGCAGTGCCCAGCAGTCCCAGCACACCCCTGGCTTTCCTCAGACAGGGAGGACACTATTTCCCCAAGCCAGAGCTGCTCCCCTCCAGGGGAAGTGAACACCCAGCAGCAATTCATGGGCAGCATCTGATGGATCCTCCACAAAGGGAGGTTCAGGCTGTGCACACCTGTGCACCCAGGTAGAGAGCTCCCCACTACATAGCTCAGGGCTAGGCTTCTGCTCATCCCCATCTGGAGAGACAATTCTCACTGTTTTGTTGTGGAGGTTAAGGTGCCTGTCACACCAGATGGGTGTTTGAGGCTGACTTTGGGGGCCTTTACAGCAGCATGTGAAGGCAGTAGGAGGTCCTGCCAGACTCCAGCCTTGTGACAGACCTGCAGCCACCAGGACCCTACTCCCAGGGCCTGCTCCTGCCTCTCCACACCAGGTGAGGAGCACAGAGGTCCCAGGCTGGCTGGTTGGAGGAAGAATCAACCACCGCAGCAAAGTGAGAGCAATTCCTATGTACTTACTACAAACCTACTGTTCACTTTTTCCAGGATCTGTTTTTCATTCAGGGCCATGGCCTCTCCTTTCCGCTTTTTGATCCTTTTCTTCTCCAGTTTCTTACAGGCATACATCTTCCCTGTGGCACGCACTTGGCAGGCACAAACCTGGAGGAGGGAGAAGGCTCAGCACCCTCCTGCTGCCATTTCCAAGGTGGGGGTCTAGGTTCTGCTCTCAGGAAGGCACAGGAAGACAAAAATGACCCTGTCCCTGCCTCACTTTGAGGTTAGAGAGAAGCCCATTGTCAAAGAGAGGACTCAAGGAGCAGTGACAGAGCAGTATCCCAATATCCAGCACAAAGCAGAGGGATGTGATGCCCGACACCCGTAGCAGCACCATGGCTAGTGCCTCGGAAGACGGAAGGCCATTTCAGAAACCAAAGGAGGTCTGCTAAAGACAGTTTTCAGGAGTGCAGTTTGCCCTGTCAAGGCACAGGGAACAGACCTGACTCTGTCCAGGCAGCAGTACACACCAGAGGGCTTGTGCTACCTATCCTGCACAATACCTCCCACACCTCTAGTACCTGGTGAGAGGTGAGCTCCTGCCTCTTGGAGGGGAGCTGACAGGTCACCCAGAACACAGCAGTACCCAGCGCAGAGCCCCCACAGCCCACCCAGCCAGCAGCACCTGCCTCGAGGTGCTGGAGCAGCTCGTGGCACCCTGATGGCCAAGCCAGGTCTGCTCTGGCAGCAGGCAACAGTGGCTGCCTGGTACCCTGAATGCAGAGGAAATGGTGGCTACTCACCTCCCCAAAGCCACCCTTACCCAGCACACGGTACTGGCGGAAAGTGTTTTTGGTCACTGGCTGCCTGTGAGGGAAAGGAAACCAGAGTGAGATGGGAACAGGAAGAGCAGGGGCTGAAACCCAAACCACCTTCATGCCCTGGCCTGAGAGATAGTGGCTCATCTCAAATCCCTGCTCAAGCAGACCCTGCTTCCCTGTGAGGCAAGCTGCTGCTGCTGCTGGTGCCAATAATGGGCCCCAAAGGACAACGAAGGCAAGGCCCAGCATGGGAAAGAGCCTGAGTGACCCCTCAGGCAGCCTGTGAGGGGAGGGTGCAGGTTTCCCAGTGCTGTGAGGAGTGTTACCGTTCCAGCCATTTCCACTGCAGGAAGCGGTTGAAGTACAAACTGTCGAGGTAGTCAGCAAAGGGAGCCACACTCAGGTAGTCGTGGATAAGCCTAGGAGAGAGCAGAACGAGCAAGGTTCCTGAGAGCTGATCACAGGTGGGGAAACAGCCAGCAATCCCAGGAAAGAGGAGGTAAACAACCCCAAAAGCCTGAATCACCCACATAGCCCTGGCCCACAAAGCCCCCTCCATGCTAAGCCTGATGCAAAAGGAAGGCGCGTTGGAGGTACCACTTTGACAAACACAGCACCCTGGGACCAGGCTGGCACTGCTAATTGTGGCCTCTTGGCACCATCCTGGGCTGTGGGACAAAGAGGGACGATGGGACTCTTTGCGATTGCCCCTCTGCTCACAGGGCAAACACTCCCACAGGCTGCAATCAGCTGCTAGCAACGTTCAGCACCAGGCGCTGAGCTGTTCACTGTCAGATGAATATCCAGCACAAAAGGCCACAGGGGATCCTGCTCGAGAGAGCTAACTGCCTTGGAGAGCTGTGCCAGGGCTGCCCAGTGGAGTGAAGAGCCTTAGACAGTGTCTAGACTGGAGACACGCATCAAGGAGAAGCGGATGGGCTCTCCCCTTTCCGAGCTTGCCAAGAGCAAGCAGGGCCCAGCCCGGAGGCTCTGCATTCAGACACGACACTGGTTACCACACACGGAGCTAACGCTCCCCAGCAGACTGCAGCAAACACATTGCCACAGCCCTGCACTCAGTTAGTTAGGCAATGTGCTCTAGCTACTGTGCAGGGAGGGGCAGACGCTGCGAGCCTGGTTTGCCTAACAGCTTCCGCTTCACACTCGGAGTCAGGACCTTGGCCACTGCTTCTGTGATGGGAACAGAGGTGACCTGAGATCCCTGCAGCAACAGCCAGTGTAACCCAACCACAACGGCCACATCTGTGGCTGGCAGGAGAGGAGACCTGGCACAGGACTGCAGCCATCAGCTCTGCTCCATGGGAGCCTACGAGATCCTGGCACAACACTGTGCCTCATGCTGAAACAAGGATTTCCCAAATGGCAACTCAGAGCCATGGAAGACAGGGAGGGCTGACAGAGGTTTCTGAAGGAGCTTGTGGCTCCCAGAGCACAACCCACTTTCCTGTACCTAGGCTGCAAACTGCTAGCTCAAAACTCCCTAGGCACCAGCCCTAGCACCAGTCCTCACTGTCCCTGAGGAAGGGACCACAAGGGACAAGGTGAAAGCTGCAGCATCAACCCTGTGCCCTGTGTGACCTGCAGGCAGGCCCCAGCCTCCAACTTACTTAGTGCATTCCTTGAAGAGCTCCTTGGAAGGTTCCTGCTCCAGCCTCTCACAACAGGCATCCACCAGCTGCGAGGGAACTTCAGGCACATGATCCTCACTCTGGGGACAAAGGGATGGAGTCAGACATAGGGAGCAGAGCCCAAGGATCCTGCCAGGAAAAAGCCCATAGGAACAGCACACAGGTGCCCATCTGCTTTAGGGTCAGTGGGCAAAGCAGCATGGTGGCTTGTGAAATGGTGGGGTTGCCCTGCACTCTGCCCTGCCCAGCATGTTGACTGTGGCAGGACATGGGCAGTAACAGCTGTTGGCTTTCCAACTGCTTGGAAACTACCCTTACAGGCAGCAAACAACTCTCTTACTCACATTTGGCTTCAAGTACTTTTCAATCAGGTGCTGCCCACATTCCTTCCGCTTCTCATCTGGAGCCACTTCGTACCCTGCCTGCACAGAGCAAACAGTGTGAGGAGCAGGTCCAGCCAGGATCCAGCCCTGCTATCAGGTAATTGCTGCAGAGCTGCAACACCCTCTGCCCAATGTCTCCCATGCTTCCCTCAAAAACCAGATCCCCAGCAAACACCTCCCTAAGCAAAGGCCTAGCTCTGTCTTGGAGAAACTGCAACTCACAAGTTTTTCCTCCAGGAAAACCCTTTATGCCTGGAAGTACCTGGCAACTGCTGGAGCACCCAGGGCTAACCAGTTTGTGCACAGGGTGCTAAGAACATCCCTGCCTGCCCCAAAGAAGCCCAGCGGGATTTGCTCTTACCACAGCATCCAGGAACTTGACGCAGCGTGACAGCTCAGGCCGCGTCTCGCAGAACTGCCGGAAGAGCATGTGCCCGATGGGCTGCTTCTCGCACAGGCTGTGGTAGTCCCTCTCTGCAAACAGGGAGAAATCCCTCACTGACAGACAAATCCCAAAAGAGCAGTCCCAGCCCACCACCCCACCCAGGCAGTGATGAGGGAATTGTGACTCCTCAGGTCCCACCAGCCTGAGACTCCCAGGAGAGTGGAATACACCCAGTGGGACAAGGACATTACTGAGGTCTGACATTTCCTTATTGAAGACCTTCTTCCCTGAAAGGATTGACCTGCTGTTCTGTTCAGCCTGCCCCTCTTGTTTCTAGCAAGGGACCTCTGCGTCTCCTGCTTGCCTGGAGGCTCTCTTCTCCTCTCCCCATGGAGATCAACCAACTACTCCAGACACACAACTTTCCTTGGAACACACCAAGCATATTTCAAGGCAGATCTTCCAGGTCAAGAGTTGCTCTGATGACTCTTACAAACCATTCATACTCCCAAAGGCCCTACTGGAAGCAGCAGCATCAAACCAGGAGGCACCATTTCCACAGATGTCCTGTTGATGTGCACCAACAATTGGACCTCCCCAGTGGACAGGACAGCCACTTCCTTGTGCATCAACTCCCACTGCCCTCTGGAGCTTGTGGATTCCTCCTACCCCTCTCTTTGAAGTCTGGCAGCCCAAGCACAAACCCTTTGGACTATCCAGACCACTTCCAGTTCTCTGCTTTTTTTCCTCCCCTTCCACTCCAAAGACATTGTGTGATCGTGGCCCAGGACACATTTCCGTGCCACCGAGGGCTGCCTGGGGTGCAGATGTGCAGCCATTCACGGGATCCCAGTGCTGAGTACTCCCAGCCTTCCCCTCCCCATGCCACAGTTTGTCCTGAGGAAGCTGCAGCTTCCTGAGGGTGCAGGAGAGCACAGAGCGGGGCAGGCTGTGGAGGGGGAGGAGGCCACGTTGCCAGCTCCGTGGGTTTCCTCGTGCCTGCAAAGGAAGGAGTTCCCTTCATCTGGAGAGGACCAGAGTTTGCTGTCGGCGAGATCAGAAGCACTGAGCTGCCCTGGTCACTGCCCAGGCTCACAGGAGATTTGCTCCCTGTGGTCAGGGCACAAAAAGCTTAATTCTGCAGTGGGCAACCAGCCCACTGTCCTGCCAAGACTCTGGAATAGGAAACAAATGCCCTTCCAGCAGGCTGTGAGGTGAATAGAAAGACACTCCAGCCAAAGAGTGCCCAAACATGAGGAACGGGGTCATCTCTCCCATGGGAAAAGAAAGGGAAGTGGCTGCGACCTGGGTCAGAGCACTTCTCACGTGTCCAAGGGGATGTGAGACACAGGCAGTGACAGCCAGTGGCTGGGATAGCCTTGCCTCCCAAACCTTCACAAGGTCCTGGACAGTGGGACAGCAGAGACAAACAGACCACCAGCACTCACAGCTGGTAAATGGGTGAGGTTCAGTGCTGGAAAACATGTCATGACAGCCAAAGGAAGGGTGGAGGGAAAGCTCTGCTGAGGGGACCCAAGGCAAAGAGGCAGAAAGGGTTTGGATAGTCTAAACCTTGCTCCAGAGAGGCAGTCAGCATCAAATCCAAGGAAAGAGTCTCCATACAGCTACGCCTGGCTGCAAGGCCCTGAGGAGTGGTGCATGGGGTGTGTGGTGTGGCATAGGGCATGGCCTCAAGGATTACAGTGTGGATGAGGGAGGTTGATTTACTCCAAGTACTACAGTCCCATGTGTCCCCAAAGGGAACCATCCTTCTCCTTGGGGCTGCCAGGACCTGGAAAACCTGGGCAGGGCAGAATTGGAATCCAAACCTACCTGGTTCAGTGACACCTGCTCTGAAACAAGGCCAGTACTGTGCCACTCTCCAGCTGGCAGCTGAACTGGGAGTGAAAACTTAAACAAGCTCTCTTCTTCCCAGGAAGCAGAGCATTTCCACCCTCCATGCCCCAAAACAATTTCACAGGATCCCAGGACCAAGCCTGCTGCACAAACAACATTAAACCCATGAAGAGTACAAAGTGCAGTATGAAAATGACAGGCCAAGCCCTGCCCAGCTCTACAGTTCTTTTCCACACCACACAGCAAGAACCTAGTTTTGCCTGAGAAGAGCTGCTGCATGAGTGTTACAAGGTCTGTAGAGCAGAGCTGAATCCAGCCAGGGAGAACAGAGGACATTAGCAAGACCTTTGTTATTTATGCAAAGGCACCCCAGAGTGACACTCCAGACTCTGCAGCACCAAGCAGGTCTGTTTGCATGGAGAAGGTGGTGTATCTCTAGTGAAGCTCATGCATCCAAAGGAGGGACATCAAGATGGGGAAGGGTTTAAAGGGGAAGCCACATGAGGAGTGGCTGAAGGCACTTGGTTTATTCAGCCTAGAGAAGACTGAGGGGTGACCTCAGGGTCTGCAGCTTCCTCACAAGGGGCAGTGGAGGGGCAGCACTGATCTCTGCTCTCTGCGACAGGACCCGAGGGAACGGCATGAAGTTGTGTCAGAGGAGGTTCAGGTTGGACATTAGGGAAAGTTCCTTCCCCCAGAGGGTGTTTGGGCACTGGAACAGCTCCCCAGGGCAGTGGTCACGGCCCCAAGGCTGACAGAGCTCAAGGAGTGTTTGGCCAATTCTCCCAGGCACAGGGTGGGATTGTTGGGGTGCCCTGCACAGGGCCAGGAGCTGGACTTTGATGATCGCATTGGGTCCCTTCCAACTCAGGATATTCTTATTCTATGATCACGGTCTCAGAGGTGTGTGGGTACATCATCAGGCACTACCCAGCAAACACCACACAGCT
>NW_008664691.1:0-2693 GCF_000695815.1 Acanthisitta chloris | reverse complement strand
CCTTGAGCTCCAAGCAATCCTGGCTGGGATTTGTTATCAATGTCCCTGACCCTCCCAGGTCTCAACCTGGGGTGCACAACACCCACACAGGTTTGGCTCTGCTCCCAGCAGCCCATATCTCACCGAGGGTTTGCCGCAGATCCTCGCAGAGGCTGATGTGGGGGAACTGCAGCATCTGACGCCATTTCTTACTCTTGCCTTTCCGGTTTCCTCCACCACCTGTGGGGCACACAAAACCAGTACCATGGGTTAGGAAGCAATGGTGTCCCACTGCAGCCTAGCCTTGCCAGGAGCCTCCCTCTGTCCATTTACACAAGCCCAGGCAAGGAAAACAAGACCACAGTGGTACTGCTGTCTCCTGGCTGGTGGAACAACCAGTTGGAGCCTCAACTGCTGGAGGAAGTGAGCAGACAAACCACTCTGGCTGCTGAATGAATCCTGAACAAGAACACAAAGACCTTTCATGATAGCAGAAGCAGAGCAGGGTCAGGAGTGTCCACAGCCACAGGTTACTCTGTGCCTGCACAGTTCTTGGCTCCCATGCCTGTCCCCAGCACCTCTGCATAACTAATCACCTCTCCAGGCCATGCCTTGCTTGGTGTGAAACTCTTCCTGCTGTTCATGCCACCTACTCATTCCAGACTGATTGCTTACTCCAGGGAGGGGCTCTCAGAGGGAGGACATGAAGCTGGGAGACAGGAATTCCTGCTCTAATCCTGGCTCCACAGACAACTCTGCTGCATGGCCTGGGGCTCATCACTTCAGTTTCCCACCTGTGAAGTGGGGACACTCCCACCTTTCTCCAGAGATAAGCCAGCCTCAGAAAAGCCAGATCCAAGAAACAGGTATTATTCCAGCTTCAGCTGCTGGAGCAAATGCCCAGTGCTGTAGGACAGGGTGGGAAAGGATCTAGATAGACCAAAAAAATTTACATCACAGCAAGCACTAAGTACTGAGATACTGACTGCTGGGAATAGCCAACCTCCAGGGATTGCCTTTCTCCCTGTCCAGTGCCACACACAATTCCCATCTCCCTCTGGAAATGCCAAAGTGGTGGGGCCACGAGTTGGCCTGAAATCATGGTGGGTTGAACATAATTTATCAGCTCTTGAGAAACACTTTCATAACACTTTGCTCCACTGCAGAGGCAACTCAGTCCCAAACCCTAGGCGCAGCCCCCTGGCATCCAGCTGTGCCGCAGGAGGCTCCAGATGGACAGGCAGGTGGGATGGAGCTATCCCAGACAGCCTGGTGTGGGGCCCAGCCCCACGTCCGAGCCCCTGGCATGCTGTGGGTCGCTGCATCTGCCCTGCAGCAGCAGCTGGGCTGCACGATTGTACAAACTCAGGAAGGAAGTGACTCAAGGGTGAGCAGGGCTGAGAGAAACCAGCGGCACAGACACCTTCTTGTCAGCCACAACTTGCGACAACGCGGCGGATAGGGACAGCTAAAGCAGGGCAGGGGGACAGGCAATCCTCACCCCAAGAGAGCTTGAGGCAAGGCAGAGCCCCACAGCACCTGGAGGATGAGGGCTGAGTGCTGGCTGCTTGCATTTCCTTGAGTTGTTTGCTTTGGAAGGAGGCTCCAGCACCCTTCGCACACGGTTCTTCCCCACCCTCCCAGTCAACAGCCCAGCAGGGAACTGGGATCCTCCACACCAACCTCCCTCCCAGCACCCACGTTTTGGGGATGTGGCAAGGGGTGAGCCACCTCCACCCAGAGCTCAGCACAAGGTTGCTGCAGGGCTTGGTGGTGGATGAGACATGGGCTGTTGTCCCTCTAGCAACGGGGAGAAGGATCCTCCACTTTCTCCAGCCCAAGCCAAATGTAGGGCATGGCCATGCTGTGGCAGCAGCTGAAGGTGGCTGTCAGCAGCCCCTCAGGGTGCCCCAGCTCAGCCCTGCACTCCCACCCCACACCAGAAGGCTCCAAAAAGGCTGGGCTGGAGCACAGCACCTGGTGCTGCCGGATTTGGCCAGCAAAGTGGCTCTGTGCTGTCACACAGGCTGTTGGAGATTGCCCTCGTGGCCACCACAGCCACCTACAGCTCTCACAGCCCAGGAACTGCCAGCATGAGCAGGATGGAGGGTTGTTCCTGCCTGCAAACTGCCCACAGCTGCCAAGGGAGAGGCACCAGGAGGGACCACAGCAGCTGTCTGGAGCCTCATGCTGCATCACCACTCAAACTCTACTCTCCAAGGGCACAACAGTGTCCTGGGCACTCCATGTGAAGCTGAGCCTTGTGTCTAGAGGTCACAAGTGCCACTGTTTGGTTTTGAACCAAACCATTGGGAACCTGAATGTCACAGTCCAGCACGGTCACTGTGCATGAAGTGCTCACACCAAGGTTCTCAGGCAGCTCAGACATGTTTCTACCTGTGTAAATTTCATTCCATTGCTCTTTGCTCCCACAAATCTAATCTCCAAAGGCTCCTAACTGGATTTCAGTGCGTCTCCCAGGCTCCAGCGTGGCTTGATCTGGGCACCGAGGTCAGGAGGGATTGTACCTCCCTGGAACTGTGATCTAATGAACTCTGCAAAGGACCAAGTTACTGTGTGACACTTCCCATCCTCTCCTGAGGCTCCACACGGCTCTCCTGCACCTCCAGGACAGCGCTGTTGCTGGCAGGCTGCACCCCACGCCGCATCCCTGGGATTCGGCGCAGCCCCTGCAGCAGCGGGAGGCAGCGGTG
>NW_008664690.1:0-16153 GCF_000695815.1 Acanthisitta chloris | reverse complement strand
ATATATAAAATTAGATTTTACTTTTTCATTTATACATACTCACTGATGGCAATAGCTTTACTATGAAGCTTTTTGCCACATCAGAAAAGGAAGGTTATTTTCCCCCAGATAGTAACTACCTACTGTATGGAATCAGGTCTAATGTGTCTAAGTACAGAGAACTAAAATGACATTATTATAAATATTGCTTCATAAAACTTCAAACTACCATAATAATTTAATATCAGTGCAATCAAACTTTATGTGACTTTTTCATAAAGGCATACTTCTGCAATTGAGAGCTTCCCACTTCTACTTTTTCTGTGTGGGTACTCCTGTAGTAGTTTAGCAAATAGTCTCCTTATCTAAATCTACCTATTCACAGAACTAGGTTCAGTGAGATGCTCTTCATGGGATAGGTAAATTGTGGCTTATGAAGCCTAAGAAGAGATGGAGTAAGAAGGAAAGAGAAAGGGAGAGGTATGTTGGTAGGAGAACAGGGCTGGGAGGGATCCCAGTGTCTCGGGAGAGTCTGTCCCTCATTCCACTTTCCTCTCTGTCTCAGACTTAAACACACTTTACACCGTTACAGCCCCAAGTTTAAAACTGAATGCATTGATCTCTGCTGGGAACAACCTGTGTGCAGTACTATCCCTTAAAAATCTGCCACATTTTAGGCTTGAGATGGCTGGATGTCAGTGGTGGATGAAGTGACTCCTTAAGCTTGCATCTAATACAATTCTGGTCAGAAGTAGACAGCAAAGCTTTTCTTGAATGCAAGAAGATATGAGCGTGGTGCCCTTCATGTTTTCAAAAGCAGTAACTCTTCTGAAACCTGCACTGTATCCTTTTTTTGCCACCACAGCTCTCCGCTGCTGCAAGTCAGGCAAGGCTCAGATCCACAATTGCAACTTGGAGCCTAAGCAGAGCACAGGAACACATTTTTCTGTGCCATGACCTCAGTGATTGCCCTGTCTTAGGCAACACAGAGGAGAAAACTGCTTGGTGAGAAATTAGCAGGTTAGGCCAAATAGTTGGCGAGTGCTTGTGGGAGTGGAGATTTGGAAGGTGTGTCATTGGCAGCCCTCATTAGAGAGAAATAGATGGGATGATGTACTGGTTTGGGCTGGTGTAGAGTTTATTTTCTTCATAGTTGCTAGTATGGTGCTGGGTTTTGTATTTGTGATGCAAAAGGCATTGATACGAGAGGGATGTTGTAGTTATCACTGAGCAATGCTTACACAACATCAAGACCTTTTCTGCTTCTCAGCCCACCCCACCAGCGAGCAGGCTGGGGATGCACAAGAGACTGGGAGGGAATGCAGCCTGGACAGCTGACTCAAACTGACCAAACGGAACTGCCCATAGAATTTGTGGATGCTCCATTCCTGGCAGTGTTCAAGGCCAGGCTGGATGGGACATCGAGCAACCTCCTCTAGTGGGAGGTGTCCTTGCCCATGGCAGGGGGCTTGGAACTAGATGATCTTTAAGGTCCCTTCCAACTCAAACCATTCTATGATTCTCTGATTCTATGATATTCCATACCATATGGCATCATGCTCAGCAGTAAAAGCTGGAGGAAGAAGAAGGAAGGGGGGATGTTTGGAGTTATGGTGCTTGTCTTCCCAAATAATCATAATGTGGGATGGAGCTCTGCTCTCCTGGGAATGGCTGAGCACCTGCCTGCCCATGGGGTGTAGTGAATGAATTCCTTGTTTTGCTTTATTTGTGCATGTGGCTTTTACTTTCCTGATTCAATTCTCTTTATCTCAACCCACGAGTTTTCTCACTTTTACCTTTCTGATTCTCTCCCCCATCCCTGGGGAGGGAAGTTAGTGAGTGGCTGGTGGGGCAGAGCTGCTCATTGGGGTTAACACACGACAGCAGAGAAGATGAAAAAGAGGCAAGGGCTGTGGGACAAGGAAATCTAGAAGAGTCTGAGAGGCACAAGCTGGGCCTGATATGGGTAGAGAATAAAATGGAGAGGAAAGGAGCATGCAGGACAGGCAAAGGGCAGGAGGTGTGGGGTCATGCTTACAGGGGATGAGTGGAAGAGCCTAGAACCATTAAAGCACAGCCTCCTGCAGAGTCCTGAGCTGCTCCCAGAGTCCTGAATCCACCTTTTCTCTACAAACACGTGGGTAAAATGCTCCCTTCCTATTGTAGGTTGTCTGAGGAAGTGGAAGAGCTTTGCTTGCTGTCCCTCTGTTACTTCAGGAGGTCACAGAGGTCAGCACCAAATCCAGCTGGCAATGGCTCAGACGATGACTCACTGGGGTGTCACTGTGATGCCAAACAGAGGTTCCTGTGCTGGGGGTGTAGTGCTGCTTTCACTCTCGTGGTAGTAAATTCCAGGATTGAAACAGCAACGAAAAGTACAAAGTTATGACTCAAAGTTAGGAAGTGCCAGAATTGAGTTTCTTTGCCACTTTTATTCCCCTACTTCCGTTTCACACAGTTTTGTGGTCCTAGCATGAAACTATCCTGTTTATTTCAGCTCCTTCTCTTCCCTGGCACAAGGGTTAATGCTCTGGGCAGGAATTTGTGTGGTGCAATGAAAGAAATTCTGTGTAGCTGATGTCTTTTCTTTTGTTGCATAAACTACGTAACATAGCAAGTGACATAGGGGCTGAAAGAAGGAAACTGACCTGCTGGACCAAGTAGGCCAGTGCTGGCCTGGGAAACAAGTGCTCATGGTCTCTGTGTGGAGTCCTTGCATAGGGTGGGGTCAACCTCTTGGACTCAGCTGTCTACAGGTGGTGTCTTACTCTAAGCACATCCAACAGCAACTGCCTGACCCAGGGGCCCAGACTGACTTTCAGACATGAAGGATGCTGTTACTGCAGAGGTGTCCTTGTAACACACATGGTTATGACTCTGACAACGTCTCAGCCTGAGCTCTCAGGAACACTGCTTTGGACTTCAGTGGCTGCACCTCAGCTCCTTCTGTTTGGTGAGGATAAAGCATGTCCTTAACTCACTGGGTATCCTTTAAAAGAAAGCAGCATTTGTGAAGCACTCAGGTGTCATAGAAAAAAACCCTAAAGAAACTAGTAATTTTGACTTTGGGACAAGAGCTGGGTAGTGGGTAGTGACTAGGGTATGGAATAATGCACTCAAAAAGGATGTTGCAATGAAATATTTAGCACACTGGTACAAAGATGCTGTGGGCAGTATAGTATAAGACAAGATAGCGACACAATGTTTTGCAATCGCAGTTGCAATAGGCCAAACTGGAGTTTCATGGATAACCTTAATTGTTGGGTTTTTAAAAAATTTTAGTACTTAGGTTTCTAGCCCTAAGGCCATTTCTTTGCTCATAATACTTTCCATGCATTTAATATAGAAAAAAATAATAACCTGAGCTACTGAAGAGATGACCTTCCTCTACAAATTAATGTGATGGAAAATAAACCAGCAAGGCAATCTTCACACTTCAGTTTTGGTTTTGTAACTGTACTGTAGAGCAAGGTATTTTCCTTGGTAGTAAAAGTATGTTTTACTTATTGACTTGATTTGCTGATTCAATCTACTTGTCTTTAATTCAGCTATGTAGGGTGGATGGCATCATGCATGCTGATTAATTGTCAGGGCATCTGGTGTACTTGTGTAGGAATTTTTACTTTATTAATATAGAAACAAATGAGTTATTAAGAAATATCCATCAAATTTTATGACAAAACCCTTGAGAAACTAGTTTTGATGATGTTGCACAGAGATTCCTAGACAGCTAAATACTCTGGGTTAAATTTCACTTCAGATAAGAAATTCAGTCAAAACCTGCCTGAAATCACAGTTATATTTTGTCTCCTCCCGGAATGGCTGGAGGAAATTATTTTTAATGTACTTGTAAAGAAAGCTTAGAATAAGCAGAGCACATTTGGCAAGTTCTGAACAGCACCAGGCTTACAACTTCTCCATGTAGTGTATTTTCAGCTATATGTAGGATTAGCTTGGGGAGGGGAAGCTATGAGGGGCTAGGAAAAGTGGACAAACTGAGCAAGTGCACCACTGCTAGAAAAACTTAATGCCCAGGGAGCTCACAATCCAATATTTATAGATTATGGGCAACAAACACTCTGCAGGACAAGACTACAAAGCAGTTGAATGCACAGGTATTCTTTTTGCTCTCACTATATCCTTTTTCAGAATACTTGCTACACTGTCAGCATTGTCACTGCCAATGCCACTGCAAACTAGTAAAATGGGGAATGCTGCTTAATGCCCTTTTATGAATTTCTCAGCCGGTTCAGTTGGTTCCTATTCAAATATTTTGTTCATTTTAAATGTTGCAACTGGTAGGGCAAGTACAACTTTTGTTCAAGGA
The DNA here is from genome assembly GCF_000695815.1 of Acanthisitta chloris. Classification (NCBI taxonomy): domain Eukaryota; kingdom Metazoa; phylum Chordata; class Aves; order Passeriformes; family Acanthisittidae; genus Acanthisitta; species Acanthisitta chloris. Next base: position 11,847 of record NW_008664690.1, on the reverse strand, counting down.
TCTGTTTTTCAAACACATCGTATTTTGAGATCTAGAAATTAAAAATATCCAGAAATAATTCTGATTAATTTTTAGGTGATTAGCACAGTTTTCATACTGTACTTCACTGTCTTATGAGTTGTTTTTGTCAGGAAGAGGCTGTAGTATGAATAATTCTCTCTGTATTTCTGTGGGTGCTGACTTCTAAGGCAACTGAAACGAAAGCAGCTCTTAGAGGATCTGTGCAAGATTTCCCAGTCAATGAAGCTTCTATGAAAGATCAGGACAAGAAGACACCACAGGCTGTGGTACTCAGTGCCAGGTACAGCCAGCTTTGTCCAACACCTACAGGGATGCTGGAAAGGACAGTTTCCAACCTCTTTATTAGGGTCACTGGGGGCAGTGCTGGGAGACCTGCTGGTCAGCTTTGTTTCTGTCACATTGCTACACGCTGCTGGTATCACTCAGCATCTCAGACTCCACAAGGAAATCCCCTGCTGCAATACACTCTCTTATTTTGTATCAAATGTAGTATTTTTTTACTCCCAGAGTTTAGCAGTTTGATGGCCAAAAGGGCTGTGCTGTGCTCTGAACTGTGCTCTGCTCCTGGTTACTGTCACCAGGAGGATGGAGAGCAACAGACTCATTTACTGCTAGATAACAGCTGTGTTTTGTCATCCGTGAGACCATAGGAGGTTTTCTGAGAGTACCTAATCAGCAGCTCTGCCATTTGTTGGGATATTTGGCCACTTCAGTTCAAAACCGGATTTATTACTATCAAAGAAATTATCAGCTCTAATATCCTCTGAATGCTTCCCTAGGATACTCACTGATAGGGGTTCTTAGAAAATAGAAAATTCTTTAAATACTTGAGCCTTCATATAAATTTTCTATAGCAAACAACATCAAGGATGATCTTTGGACCTCCAGTACTTTACACAATTAATCATCTAACTCATTACTTCAAAATGTTGTATTTGGATTTCAGAAAAAACCCAACACCTTTGATATTTTGGAATTGCAATGTAATTATGTAAAAATCCTCACACAACTTTGAATGTTTGTCTTCTTGATTTTAAAGGTCTAGCTGCTTTATTTGCAAGTATATTGTTTGGTTTCTTAGATGTCAGTCAGGACAAACATGGCATCAGCCTTCATTGCCTCTCTTGACAGCTGGATGTCTGTGCTTCAGAAGAACATGCTGTGGTTCTGCCACAGTCCTATCTGTCAGATTTCACTTAGACATTAAATTGGAAAAAACCAAACCACCAAACAAAAAAAACCCATCCCAAACTCTAATTGGATTGCAGTAAGACAAGTGTCCTGAGGGGGAAACAAGCTGTATTAACTCTGACAGTTCTAAACTCCAAGACTGTGGCTTTAGTTTAGGGTGGTGTCACCTGGGAACAAGGATCCAAATTCACATCACACATGTGCTGTGGTGTAGGGACTGAGAGCCTCATCCCCCCAGGACTCACCTGGGCAGGCACAGGGGTTGGCCCACAGAGCACACCCACACGTGCACTTAGTGCATGGGTAAGGTATAGGGCAATTCCTGGAAGAGTTTTTTATAACATCTGTGCTTCTGAAGCTCTACAAGCATGACAAATGGTCAGGGGGGATAAGAATTTTCTACCACATCAGAAACCCTCCCCAACCCACAGTCCACCCCACCCCAAAGAGCACAAATGCCCCATACCTGGGAGATGTTCAGTGCCTGAATTATTAATAAAATAAGCATGATAATGAATAATCTATGTTAAGCATTTTCTTACCCTTTATTTTTTCATTATGATCAGAAGAGGAATATGATTAACAGCAGTTTAAACTTTAGCAGTACAATTTCAGTATTAAATATAAAACTACACTGCAAGTTGATGTGTTTTAAAAATGGTTATGTATACTCTAGCCTTAAATTTATGTATCAAATACAAGTAACTCAATTGTTTCTTGCCTTGACAGTTAACATATCTAACAGATTTCAACAAGCCAGACATCCATCTTTTCCATTAAAAAAAATAAGCAAGCACACCAACTCTTATTCATAGCAAAGGGGTGTAAAGATTCAACACTTTCCTGAGTGTTGTGCAAAGAATAACAGGTTCAAGAAAAGTCAGTTAAATAAACATGATAAACCTAAAGCTAAGCTGGAGGACCTTTTGATTAACTTCATATTTCATATATTACTTGCATCAGTTGAGAGCAACATGAGTTACAGAACTTCCATGAAAACAAGCCACTTACAAGCAGGTGGTTAAGCTTGATCAGTTTATTAAAAGGATTATATGACACGGTTGCCTGCAATAGCAGGGGACTGGATCTGATGACCCAGGAAGTTCTTTCCAGTCCCATGTTTCTAAGCCATGCACCAAGTGTATCCAGCCCACACTTTCACATTTGGAAAAAGCCAAAGCCACACACACACACACACACACTCACAGGAAAAAAAAAAAAGAAAAAAAAAAGGAAAAAGAAAAAAAAAGACCTTGATGACACCATTTCATTTTTCTAGATATTCACTATGCAGAAGGGAACAGAGCTAAAGTCCTGTACAGAGGATACATTTACTCGAGGTTGATGTGGTACTGAAGTCAGTTAATAATTAGATACCTCCAGGCAGATTCAGTTACAGGGCATACCAACACTGCACACTGCCAGACAATTTCTAATCAAGCCAAGAACCTCTTGCAGGATGAGGTCTCTTTGCTAGCAAGCACAGAGCACACTGAATAAGCTAAAAGCAGCTGTTCTTAAATGAACTACCCTACCAACCCTAAGTGAATGACAGATAGATGGTAAGAAGCATTTACCTACTAGACAAGATCTCTCTGCACACTCAGGCAGAAGTAATTAGTTCAGAGCTGCAACCATTGCTCCTACCTTGCCTGTCTCTTGAGTACGTTCTCTTTAAAAGCTGGTCTACAGAATCAGTGCAGCCATTCTCAAGCACTACTAAAGGAGCAGTTTACAGCTGCTATGCAAGACTCTACTTTCAAATGGTAGTCAGACATTCCCACCATCATGGCCAGTTTGCTAGGACAGCATTCACAGCCACAGCAATAAGCCTTTGCAACAAATAGATATCTAAACAATTGCCTACATTCAGCCCATCTAACTTTTAGGCACTTGGTTAAGGTGTCTAGGTCCCTAGTCACCCAGAGCTCCCCCCACCCCCCAGGAAAAAATAATAATTAAAAACAATAAATTACTGAAGGCAGATAGTCTCAATTGCCTTCTGGAGGTGTCTCTTGACCCCTCACTGAGCAAAAGTGTATTTCAAGCAACCAAGTTCTTAACGCAGGCACCTCAGTTAGACAGGATGAATGGAGACTTGCATCTCTTCCAAGAGATAGTATCAATACTCTCCAAAACCAAAGGCAATTAAGCAATTAAGGTTTGCAACCCCGGTTACATTTGGAAACAAACTTACAGTCAAGTTAATTATGCTGGACTCCCTCCCTCCCAAGCATGAAAGCCTTCCACACGGAGGCTCTGTTAAAATAAAAAAAATAAAAAGGAAAAGAAGAAGAAAAAATAAAGAAAAAAAGCATTCTTCTTTCAGCAAAGAAGAGTGCACACGGCTGCTTTGCCACTCATTCATGGGGAAGCTGAAGGATCAGAGAACACTTACTCAGAGAACTGGAATGACTAAGCACTGCTAGTGCATGCAAAGCAGAAGTAACAAGATCGTTTTTAAATTAACCCTAGTCCTCTTCTCCACCCCACAAAATTCATGCAAGTGTTTGAGAAGGTAAGTCAAGACATAATAGCCCCAGTTTCCAAAAAGGCTTAGTTTGGTTTTTCAATACATATTGTAAAATGTCCTTTTGTTTTCTTTCTGTGGGTAGAGAAATGCATTTTTGGCATGTTTGAGAATCATAGATATCTATGAAGTCCATGCTGTTTAAATTCTCCAACTAGTTTCTATAACCTGTCAAAAAAAACATAAGCAACCTATACATGTTTCCCCAGTATTGACATGCATGCTCAGAGCTCTCCACTGTAGTGAAATGAGGTGTTACTTCTGTGCTGATAGTTGACGAGTCAGCATTACACGATTTTGAGACCAACTAAATTAACATTGTCGTAATATGAAAGGCAAGCACAAGTTCATTTATTTATAGCAAAGGTCTTGGGTTACAGGAGGTCAGTTCTTGCCATCTTGAAAAGATAGGGGATAACTTATTGCATACATGTGCATTATAATTTAGCAGCAAGTCATTCATAGAAACACTTCCCTCCTACTGCTTTTTTGGTTTATTATCTCAATTATATATATATATTTTAGCTTTACAAAGCATTTAACACCACCTTTAAGTTAATGGTCTTTTATTGGAAAAAAAAGACTAGCATTTACAACTTGGAATGGACATAAATTGTAATATCTTGAACAGCGATGTTGATAGTTGTGCTGAAGTCCACAGGCTACTCCGCCAGCTCCAAGTCATGGTACAGAAGGTTTTAAAAATATGAGAGTCCAAAGATGCTCCCTTGGTGAAGGTTTCTTTTAAAAATTTTGTGAACGGTAACAGCCCGACACCCGTTTCACTATAGTGCAATGCAGACAATGTTAAACCAGTATTTAACACAGACATGCCATCCAGAGTTAAGATCATCGTATTTTTGGAGCACACTGCTACGTACAGGAGAACCATTCAACCTTTAGGGCATTTTTCTCTAAGTTTTGCATCCTTCAACCATTTTGCTGCATACCATCCTGAGGTATAATCCAATTTTAAAGTAAACCAGCTATGACAATTTATACTGCAAATTGAACTAGAATCCACTGTTGAACAAAAGAGTGGATCCTTTAGGTTGTTTTTTTTCCTTTTAATACACATGTCTGACTGTGCTCAATTGTCAAGCTGCATGCATGAAAAACTGGCCAGCCCAAACAGTGTAATAGTCATTAGCAAATGGAACTTTTGAGTTCACTAAGTGCTTCCTTTTTTTTTATTTTCAAGGTAGTACAATTATTTATATTGTAAAACTGATGTTTAACTTTATCTTTTGGGGACAGGACCACCAACCATTACATGCAGTTTGTGGACAGAAGGTAATTTGACATTCAGTTTTGCTATACAGAAACAGAATGAATAAATGAACATTTTTTTGCAAGAGGTAAGTAAAAGATTCAATTTGATTCTTCTAGAGGAAAAAAGGTGTAAAGGAGGTCTCTTCACTTTGCAGTCATCATCTGTACGAATTCTGAAAAGACAAAAAGTCACTGTGATTTACTGCCTTCAGAGTACTTCAACTCAGAAGTTTTAAACACAGTATAAATAAAAAGTGCATTTCACTGCATCTAAGCTTATGTCCACAGCTTTTGTGGACAAGCAAATAAACTGGCATCTCAAGTGTTGAAAATTAAAGCCCTATGCAACAGGCTTTCCTTCAGTCTGAGTAACGGTTCTGAGTCAAGACAAGCATTTTTTACCTTCATAGTTGACTTGCCCATCCCCATCAATGTCTGCTTCTCTGATCATTTCATCTACTTCTTCATCTGTTAGCTTTTCCCCTAAGTTTGTCATAACATGACGTAGTTCTGCTGCACTGATATAGCCGTTGCCATCCTGTGAGAAAAGAGTTGCACAAGACCATGACCAACAATCCTGACAGTGATTAACTTGGAAACTGCATCTAGGTTTCCAGCAACTGCTTCTGAACCAGCCTTACCTTATGGCACTTGGGATAGATGTACAGACCTGGCACACTGTATATACTACTGCCTAAGGAGCATGCATGACACCATATCCCTCTATGCAATTGTTGTGCTGCAGTAACAACCACTTGCCTGATTTGTAGCTGTGATAAGGTATTTTTAATGCTTTTAAAGAGCTTTCAAAAATAAACAAAAATAAAGAAAATATTTTTCTTTAGTCTCTCCTGCCTAAGCAAGGCCAAAAAGAGACCACCAGCAAGAATAAAATCAGCCTTCTCTTCTGTGTTAACACAACCTCTCTACAACCAGACTGCAGGTGGCTATGTTAGGCTTCTTGGATGACACAGAACAAATCATCGAAGAAAGCATTTCAATTCTACTCATAAGGGAGTTGTGGAAAGTTTTGTGGCAGAATAAAAAAAAAATAAAAGGAGAATGACACTTGTAAGCCAGTGCCCCCATGAGTAATATCCAAATCTAAAGCTCATCCTCAGCCACTTCAGAAATTCCATATACAGGAAGAATGCATTATCTAGAGCAGGGTATGGCCATTGCTAGTATGTAATCTACCTCAGTGGCTTTAAACAGTCATTTAGTCCACAGAAATAACCCCACAGGGCAGGTGAGGTACTACCCAAACAAACATTTCTTCTAGCACATTTTCAGGTAAGTACTAGAGACTGACACTTTTGTCTACAAAAAGGAGTAAGGGCTTCTTCCACACTTGTGTGCATCAGCTTAGCAGCTGCACCACCCATTACTCAACACATTCATGTAAATGTCCAAAACAATTCAAAGGGGGGAATCCCTGTTCTAGAAGACAGACAAAAGCCCAGGTATCCTTAAACAAGATGGAGGGAACTGAGCTCTGAAGTTTGCATGAAAGCAACCTCAAAGTACACATGTCAAAAATGGGACATGAAATACTTCACATCCCTCTAAATACTGATGAGATCATCTTGACTTCTAAAGCTTCCATAAAGCAGTATAAAACCTTGTGCATGTAGGCAAATATCTCTGCATTCCCCCCAAACTCAGAAGGTACAGAAAAATCCTCCCTTCAAACACCCCCTCAAAAAACCCAACACCCCCCACACACTAAGTTCTGCTAATCTCTGCTCCTAAGGAAAAGCCTGAAAGTTTTCCTAACGGGTGAGCCTAAAGCTTAGACCTGCTGTGTAAAGCAGGCAGAACCAGCCTGCAACAGTCCTGGTTCTATTCTCAGAGCAGTCCCTGCCCTGTTTCCAATTCCTCTGCTTCTACCAGAGGCCTTCTTTTTATCCTTCTAGACAAGAATAGAGAGAACACTAAGGAAAATACAGACATTATTGCTTCTAGAGAGTATTTGCACTTTTGTTAATACCTTGTCAAAGACTCGGAATGCCTCACGGATTTCTTCCTCGCTGTCTGTGTCCTTCATTTTTCTGGCCATCATGGTTAAAAATTCAGGGAAGTCGATAGTCCCATTGCCTTAATAAAAAGAAACTTCCAAAAATTAAACTTCCATGCTTTTCTTTATTAAAAAGTCTGGCATTTAACTTAGCCAGGGACAAGACTAACATATCCCCTACGAACTATTGTTAAGGAAGAACTGGTTCTTCTCCCTAAATTGCTGCCACTGCATTTTCTGCTTTTTTCAGGATGTGCAGTAGTCACAGCAGCCGCCGTTTCAGCAGCATGAAGTCAACTGTTGCCTTCTCTCCAGGTCACACCATACCATTTGCCACCCAAGCTGCAAGTAAAATGTCAGTCTGATGCTCCAAGGTTAACTAATACAAAGATTTATCTTTACTTCGAATCACTCCTACAAAATTAACCTTTAAATTTCTTTAAAATCTCCCAACTGTTGTGGGATATTCCAGAAGGAAATGTACTATAAAGCTGGCACTACAAATCCAAATGATTATCTAACATCTGATAAAATTACAGTTCACTAAACTGGTCGTAAGTACTTGGGGTTTTTTTTTGTTTGTTAAAAATCAATTAGCTTATCAACCTAAGTTGGGCACCACAAAAGCAATGCACCATTTTAAGGGGCAACATGGATCTGCAAATTCCAGTGACATTGAAAAAAGCTGCACTGTTTGTTATTTCTGATAAGCTTAGCTGCAGGTGTTATTATAGGTATTTCACTGCAAAACTGAAAATCCCCATAACATCCAGGCCAGGCCTTACCCCTAGGATTTGTAGATGTTTCATTCAAAGTAAGGATTTGAATTTCAGGCTGCTCAAAGCTAGGAGAGAAGTGGTATGGTGAAGAAACTAGATTTGTTTAGTCAGCATTCAGCCCTATATGCCAAAAAAGGCACATGAAATAGTTCACAAAACCACATTAAGTAGCTCACTGAGCAACTAAAATCTACCCATTGCCTGAAGGAAACATAGAAACTCATTGGATACATATAGCAAAGAAATTAAATAAACACAATTTAAGAAAACTTTTGTGTCCTAGGGATTCCAGACTGAAACATCCACATTTACCATCATGGCCAGCTACATGTACCAATTAAATACAAATACAGGTCTTGTATTCAGCTTTGAAAAATCCTCAATGACCACATAGAGCAACAGCAAAACATTCTGCCACAGACTAGCAGGCACACTTATCTGAAATCCTCAGTCTCCTTTTGTTGCAAATCTACCAGGGCAGCATTGCTGTCTGCAGCCTAGAGAAGCCACTCCAGACAAACCCTAAGCATAACTGCAGACCCTGAGGTTTTTCAGTATCTGCATCAAAGACCTAGCAATTAAGATCAACTGACACTTAAGAAAGCACTCTGATAATCAGATAATCGGTACTCTTGCCAATACATTTTCACTCTTCTTTTACAAAGATATTAGACAAAATTCAGTATCATAACCAACATACAAGACCAAATGCTTGATGTCATGGAGCAGGGGAAAGCATTTTTCCTTTCCATAGCTGTTAGCCTATCTGGAGTTTCAGAAACACAGTGTGCAGTTACCCTTTCTAGCATCCATTTAAAATAATTCTGATAGTCTTGATAGGGGAAGAGTTTTCTGCTTTTGCCTCCAATACGCCCATGCCCCCATCTGTTAGGGATCTAATACATTCAACAGACTATATGGTCTCTTCCTGTTGTGGTAAACTTCTAAGAATTGAAAACACTATTCCCCTCCCACCACATTTTTTGCCGTCGACAAAACTGCAGACATTGGCAAAGCTATTAAGGCCAACATGGGCTGACGAAACATGTACAGAAAAGCTGGATGGAAACACAGGTTAACAGCAGGTCAGAGCAAGTCAGATAGCAATAGGAAGCCTGTGACCCATAAAATATTAAAGACAAATAACATAACTTGTCTCTGCCCATCCCCCTTTTTTAGTGTCTCACCAATACTGTTAGCATCTTTAACACCCCTCTGAATTCAGATTCTATCAAGTATTTTGAAACTGCTTTAAGATATCAATGTCAGCCTTCCCTATGCAGTCTAAGCCCAGGTGTGGAGGTCATACATATTTAAGATGATCACAGAACCTTTCCAACACTTACCATCAGCATCTACCTCGTTGATCATATCCTGCAATTCTGCTTCTGTTGGATTTTGACCCAGTGACCTCATGACAGTTCCCAGTTCTTTTGTTGTGATAGTACCATCACCATCTTTGTCAAATAGGGAAAAGGCTTCCTTGAACTCTAGAGGCAGAAACAGTCCCAGTGTTTAGTGACATCACCAGCACAAGAAACCTGCATACTAAAACAGCACTCCACTGACAATGCCTGGCACAATTCTAAGAAACGTGTTATCTAACTGTCCATGGATTGAGAGAATTAACACTCTCAAATACAAATAAAAACTACTTACAGCACCAACACAATTTGCACAGCATATTCAAACTTGCTTCATGTGGCTATTATGTGCATTACAACTCTGTAACGCATTTCCATGCATCTGCATCTCGCCCAAGGCACAGTTGCTCCATAAACAGCAGCTGCTTGAAATAAGGGAAAGAACCCACTGGGTTCCCTTCACCCATTAACAGACTTACAGAACAAAAGTGTTGCGATTTACCCCTTATTTTTACAGCAGCAGACAAGAAGAATCTATGTCAGCCACAAGTGGGTGACTGGTCTCCAGAAGGTCAAATAATGCTTCTCCTAACTAGTCTGAATTACAGGAAGCCTATTAAAAGTTTTAAATAAAAGACACTGGCTTATAATAATAATGTGCTATAAACTCATATGAGGTTTATTTGTTGCCATTTCACTCCAAGTTTTATCTTGACTTTATTAAAGAGTACCAGGTCTGCTTTGACTCCAAGTAGCTCTTTTCAGTCTAGCAATTATTTCTGTTTGCAAGAAATCTAGAAGGACTTGGCTCAAGCCTGGAAGTCTAAAAAAAATCATTATCTGTAGTCCAAGGAACAAGCAGTCTAAATTAAGAGGCAACGAACCAGTAATCTTCCAGAATGTTTTTGTTTGGTATTTTAGTTTGTTCAGGGTTTTTTTTAAAGCCAGTGCTTTTCATAAGAGTGTTAGTACAGATTTAAAATTGCCAAAGATGTTTTTTTCCATTATGTTTGAGATAATATATTTTCTTTTAGTCACAAGGAGTTAGCACAAAAAAAATAATCTCATCAAAACACTTACCAGCAATCTGTTCTTCAGTCAGCTGATCAGCCTACGCAAAGAATAGAACATTTTAGAATACTGTTTACCTCTAGCTGTGTCAAGCCACCAGGCACTTCCTTTAAATTTCAGTAGTGATTTATCATTCCTTTCACAAAGCCATTTTCAAACCCTGGAATTCTGCCTCTGCAACACGATTCCACTCACCTACACCACTCCAGCTGTTCCCAAAAGCATCTAGGCTAACTTGTGAAACTGCCCACGAAGCAGCAGACAGGCCCATGCTGCCACTCAGTGAATCCGCTGTGGTCCACAGAGGGACACAGGGCAGGCTCCTCGCAGCTCGTCAGAGGGCAGGAGATCCTCACTGACACGTGCCTGAGGTTTCACATCTCAGGGCAGCGCGTGGGTACCGCACACCAGCGCCGCCCCCCGCGCTGCAGCATCCACCTCCCCAGGAAAGGCTCCAGGGGGAATTACAACTCGGGATCACGGAGGTTTTTTAGCCACCTCTGGCAAAGAAAGTAACAGTTTTCACCCATCATGTAATTTTTTCGTTCAGCCAAGCAGGTGCCTCACCCTGACATGCGGGTCGGTTCATGCATCGTTTTAAGTGGCAATATTTAAAAATGCCTGATTATGACCTTCTGTACATCAAAAGGCCACAGAAGCACCCAAAGGTAGACAGCTCAGTGGGCAATTAAACGGGTTTTCCAGAGCTTAACTGTTCTAGACACATCCTTCCAGAAGCCTCTCCCTTGTGTGTAGATAGAACATCACCGAAAGCTCCACCATCTGGACTCAAAAGAGCTAACCAGTTCTTTATGGAAAAATATGCCTTCTCCTAGTGATTAAGAAATAAAAAAATAGATTTTACATGCCTCATCACACATACTGGAAGATAAATGATACTAATTCCTTTTAAACTCATTTTACTGGGCTACTTTTACTAATAGAATGTACAATTTTGTAGGTCAGAGAAATCAGGCATCTTGCAACTCCTTTTGTCCTAAAATATTATTAAGTATAAAAATCACTTAACTGCAGTAAAGAGCAACAAATACAATGGAGAATTAACCAGCTATACAATCTGTTAAGCTCTTGCAGAGAGGAGTAAGGCAGGGTTGAACATCTGCTCTATATGTTAATGAAAACATAGATTTCACCCGCATTTAGGTGTTGGGTTTTTTTTATGTTTTAATGTCTGTATGTAATGATTAAACAATTCCCCATATGTACAGTGTGTTGGGGGAGGGAGAAAATGATAGAAATGCCAACAGCTGAGGACAGAGTTCAAATTTAATACATCTTCTTGAATAACAACATAAAAACGTGCATCCAACATCCAGTTCGACTCCCTGCACTCCCTGTGGTTTTCCAGAAAATGCGAGGTTTTACTTAAAGATTATCTAAGGAATTTACATAACAGACTCAGTGCCCTGCAGAACAGGAAACAGAGCCACACCTCGGCAAAAAAACCTCCAGCCCACAGCACCAGCTCATTGCCCCATTAGTCGGAGCTCGGTGAGTGTTCTTAAAAATCGTACTTCAAATTTTAAAAAAATAAAAATCGATCAAAACCGAAGAAAACCCCACCCCAAATCCCACCTCTGC